>NC_041052.1:41798401-41962268 GCF_900634775.1 Gouania willdenowi
GAATAAATGCAGAGAGAGGCTCCTTTTAGATCCACAAAACACAGACAGCAGACACAGCAGCAGGGATAGTGGGAGCAAAGAGGAATGTGACTACCTCCACCGAGGAGCAGAAAAGCAATCATCAAGGGGACCCTGGTTCAAGTCTTGCCCTGCACAATGTCTGTAACTCTAAACATTTAAGCTTTTATGTTAATTGACAAAAAACACATACAGCCAATGGAGGTGGCAATCCTTTTTCACATCTCTATTTTGCATTCCCACGAGTTACACTTGATTCCCACTTTAAAACACTCCTAATTAGTTAACACATTCTGACGATAGTACTGAAGTACTAATAGTGATGTATTTGAGAGCAAACTAAGAATTAGTGTCTTACAGGCACATCTGGGAACAATCCACTGTCGTCAATTATGCATGTTTAATTACAATGCAATTATGTTTACGGGGACTGACATTTTTTCCAATTCCAATTGAAATCACAATTGTTTTTTTTTTCTGTGAAAGTCAATTACGTTCTCAACTACTAAAGTTCAAATTTAATTACTGTAATTTTCTCAAAATGAGCCGCTACTCTTTTCCCACGCTTTGAACCCTGCCGCCTAAACAATGACGAGGCTAATTTGTGAATTTTTTCCGGTTGTACAAGCATCATATGATGACTGATAATGAAACTGTTGACATTTAATTGTTTGCGCTCCCACTGAATCATTCTGATCAGTCATTTTGTCATGACGTACACTCCGTCATCATGGCAAAGACACGGAGAAATGCATACGATGCAGCTTTCACGTTGTCACAGAGAGAGAGAGACAGCGCTGCAGCAGCCTGGATACAGTAAAAGTTATTTACAGAAGTTTGTCATAAAAGGAAACAATAAACAACATAAATGTTTAGTTTGTTTAGAAGCGATCGCATCCGTATTCTGTCAGAGTCGGGACTGGACGTGTTCGCTCTGCGGTAGTTCAAGGTAAGAAGAACAGACAGAGGGAGGTGTGTCAGTGTGGAACGGAAGTCTAGCGGCCCGCCTACCTGCCCGTTCTGATTGGCCAAGTCATTTGAAGGGCACCCTCATCAGCCAATAGTGACGATGCAGCGTTTGTATGGATTTCTTTTGGAAAATTGTTAAATTATTGGAATGCAGTGGTGCGTTCAATAGCCCGGTTATTACAGTAGTCACAATTACTGAGCTTTTATTAAGAAAGCCAATAAAAAGTAACCTCCCTCTTGTGTTAGCGTTCTGTTAGCATCTCTAATGCTAACAGGTCAGTTTTGACCCATGTCTTAAAACAGCTGTAAAATACACTACAAAATCATCTCTTGGTGACCTTATTAGTCTTCCTAATCAATACAAATATTGGTATTAAAACAGTTTTTATAGAATTTCCTTGACAATTACAATTACAAAGTCAATGATCTGAACTCAATTAAAATTAAATAACAATTACAATAGCCACAGTATCATATATATTCTCAATCATAATTACATCATAACTAACCAATAACGCAATTACAATTATAATTGACCCCAACCCTAATACTGTTATTAGTGAGGGATCCCGACCTGATTCAGGGTGTCCTCCTGCTGGGATCCTCTGCTTTGAGCCCCAGGCCAGTCCTCCAGCAGGGGGAGGATGCTGAGGGCGTTGTCCTGAGTGATGGGCATCCTGGCATCCTTGGGCCTGTTTGGGATCCCTCACCAACAGCCACTCCGGTGCTTCAAGCATTTAAAGAGGAATCAGGAACCACAACTAGTCGCTTCCCAAAATCCATTAGAAACCATGTGAGGAACCGTGAAGGAACCGTGTTGTTGTTCTCAGACAGTCCCAAAGAGGTGAAGGTAGAACAAACTGTGTGGCCAATGATCTAAAGAGAAGACAGATGGGTGTTTGATTACAGAATAGTGAGCACAATCATTCATTTTGCTAAAAACATGTTCTTCTGTATTTTGTATATATTTGTGAAAATTTGCCTTTTGTGCCTGTGTTTTGTTTTTGTTTTTTTAAGAATTGTACATTTTATTTTATACAGATGCCTTTGAGGAAAATAAATGAAGTTCCAATTGTGGTAGATTTGGTCTCTTCCTTTTTTAGTTTATACATGAGATGTTTACTGTATAATAACAAATAATAATAATGGATCAATTTTCTATAGCGCTTTACAAAATACAGAAAAATAAAGAAATAACAATAAAAATAAGGGAACCGTACCAAGATTTATTACCAAACAATAAACGTGGGGGATGAAAGTAACAAGTCACTTTTACTCTAATATTTAATATAGTTACTTTTGACTTGTACTTTAGTATTTGATGTATGACTTACTTGTACTTGTACTTGTACTTGAGGACATTTTTTCTTCTTTTCTTTACTGATGTTTCTTTTTTCTGATTCATACTTTATTTCATCACTGTTACTGTAAAGTGTCTGAGTTTTTGGAAAAGCACTTTTAAATAGAATGTATTATTATGAAGTAACAGTTAGTACTCTGTGGTTCCTGTATCAATATAGTTTTTGCTATAGAAGAGTAGATCATTTGAAAATGTATTTGTGAAAATGTGCATTTTATGCCTTGGAATTAAAAAAGTTTAATAAAAAATAAAAAGTGGTTACATTTTTGAAACTATAGAAGTAAAGGGTGGTTTTATTGTTCACTAGTGCCAACAGTCTTTCCATTTCTTATTTTCTTTTGTGCAGTGCTGACTTTTTATGAATCTAGAACTTAACTTCTATAAGCTTTGTTCATTTTTTCCTCATCAGCTCCTCATAGCACTCTCTCCACATTATCTCATCACTTGGAAGTAACTTCCTTGATAAGTAGCTCAAAGTGCAGCTTAATGTATCGATGTATTGGACAATATAGGAGAGGAACACTAGAAGAACAGTGACTGGAAATGGAGCTTGTCAGAGATCACACCTTTTAAAAGTACATCTCAGCTAAGCTTTACTATGTTTTAAAGAACACACAATGTGTACGACAAGTTCAGAGAAAGACTGCTGAGTAACCACAAAAAGGGGAAATTACAAAACAAAAAAAGAAGAATCCGTGTACCCTTCGTTCTTTGGTTATTCTGTTTTAAAACCAACGGCTGCTGTTAGCGGTAGAATAACGAGCAAAATAAATATTTGTACTGCCCTCAAAAAAGCTGTAATTGTTTGTGCAAAAGTGTCAAATGGTAGAAATTCTAACATCTATTGTTCCTCACAGTCGACAGTCAGTCACCAGTTTATCTGGATACTATTTGGACCGTAACACCATAACACAAAACTACAGCGTGAGCAGCTTTTTACTCATTTTAGTAACTTAACTTTAACTAAATTTTAGTCAGTAAAACAAAATAACCACAAATAAAATGGAATAACCAAAGAACAAAGGGTACAGAGATTTGTAAATGTGTAAATTGAAATGAATAAACTTGGAAAAAAAAAAAAAACCATTGTAAAGGGGCTGCAAAGAGATGAAAAAACTGGTTCTTTTTTTGCAGCTAAATTGAATAAAAATTATGTAATTCACTTCCTGAAACGAACATGGCAATAGCATTTAATCTTATTATTTTTATCAATCCTATTACTTTCAATTGAGCCAAACATAATTTGCAATATGATACGGAATATACCGGTACCTAAATGTGTAGGCAATCAGATGGAAATGTAAAATCTAAACAGCCATATATAATAAAACACCATGAGTTTCTCAGGGAATGGATGATACCAAACAACATTCTGCATCAATTCAAGCAGCAAAGCCTTAAAGAAAGAGTCTGGGCACTAAATCAACCTGCCTGCACCACAAAAGAAGCCTTTTTTCCTTTGCCACCCTTTATTTTACGGGTTTATAAGGAGCAGTCATTGAACAGTTCTCTTTGAAAGTGTCATTGTGCTTTTTATATATGGCTGACATTTGAAAAGTAAGATTTGTGATTTGCAAAAACATGCTAAACCAGCAGAAAACATTTATGGCTGCGTTCCCACAGCTGAATGTGAGCTGACCCTCCATCCACGCAGCCACATCTGTGGAAGATATGGACTCAAACCAGGGCTGCCATGAGACCACACTTTAATGACTACGTTGAGCCTGGGATTCAAATAAACTGCTGGGCTTTGTGGTACCATCTGTCTCTACTATTTCTGTACTTAACATAAGGCAAACATGGCCTGCCCTATTCCGGCCTATGCTCAAATGTGGGTTAAAATAAGTGGTATAACTTTACAGCAACATAGTGGAGGTCAGGGAACAGTAGATGTTTAGAAGAAAGAAAAATAAAAACTTCATCGCTTATGTCAACGACAGCCCTGAGAGTGAACATGATGATATTTTTCATATCATCTGTGGTCCTGTTTACACAACATTTTGTTTCTGTTTCCGGTTTTGTTTCCAAAAAGTTCCGCATTCGCACGGCAACGTTTTCAAAATGATCTCCGTTTACATGCGACTGCTGGAAACATCAAAAACATTAGTAATGTAGTATACAAGTGGTTGCAGCGAGATTCATTTTGTCTTTTTGAACAATGAACAGTAGGTTAAGTTGAGCTTTTGTTTATTCAGACCAACTTTTTTCAGGAAATGTTTATCTATATTTTATCAAAGGAGTCTGCTGATCGCCTTTGATGGTTCCTTTGAAGTTTCACTTGACTTTCATGTAATAGTTCAACCGGAAAAGGAGTAAATGTGTCCCCGTACTGCATGAACACACCAAGTTTATCACGAGCTATGTTTCCATTATCTTTGGAAATGTGCAAAATCTAAATAGAGGAATAAAAGCTGGTGATGTAAACACCTGCATTTAGAAAAAATGCTCAAATATTGATAAAAAGTTGTTACGCTTTCATGAGGAGGTTTTTCAGACGTTTCCATATTAAATGTATTGGTAAATCTCAATGGAAACACTTTTTACACAATTCCACGTCACAGAATGTGACGAACCTGGTCACATGACCACTTCCCTCTGAGAAAACATGACGCGGTACGTGTGGACAGAAGAGGAGACCCAGACATTTCTTACTTTAAAATGATTGGTGCCACATTAGACGTGAAACTACAAAGGAATGCAGAGTGTTCTAAAGAGGTTCTGAGCTTCCGTCCTCCTGTGGCAAAGTCTCACAGGATGAGATTTCACCAAAGTTGCGAGAACAGCAAAACAACCTCCAATGGAAACACGTTCAAAGCACGATTATACTTCTTGACATTTAGAAATATCGCTTTTATTTAGCAAAAATCTGTAATGGAAACCCAGCTATTGTACCAGTTGTTAGAGCTACCGTACTATCTTTACCTGGTAACAAATATTTATTCCTGTTTATTGTTTTATAGAGTTTTATTGGGCTTTGTTTACCGGTGAGTAGTTCCTACTGTTTTCCACCAGGAAGCACTGATTGGAAATACATTTTTTTTTGTGAAATCATATTGCATGGGGAATGGACTGGCGCTCTGTCCAGGGTGTACCCCCACCTAGCACCCAGTGTGAGCCGGAGATAAGCACTAGCAGACCCCCGTGACCCTGAAAAACTGGAACATGCAGGTTTGAAAATGGATGAATGGATATTGTATGGGGAGGTGATTCATAACAAAGTATGATAATAGCAACATCATAATTACAGACATAACTACTAATTCACGTGATCAGAATGCAATAGGAACTAATCTCTGAAGAAAAACTCTGAAAAACAATAACCAGGAATAAAAATTTGTTCGCTCGTAAAGACAGTAACTCTAACAACTGCTACAATGATAAACTCTGTGATATTACAGCCTGTACATGCAGTACGGGGACACATTTACTCCGTCTCCGGTATGTCACATCCATGCACGGCACACAGATATAGACGTTTCTTTAATAACTCAGCTTTATTTAAAGTGATTCTCCACTGTTTTTACAAATATGGCCTAAAATCTTCTAAATATCTCTATTAGTAGATCTATGTTTCACAAAACACATTATTATGCACCACCTTTTTAAAAATAGGACTATTTTACAGTTTTAGAGCCTGTGTTGAAATCACATGATTGATGATGTCACACTGCCCCGCGGCCTGTAAACATCCTATTGTTTTCTATTGGAGTGAAACATTCAGCCTGATTTTTACATCATTTAGTAGTTGTTTTTTTTTAGATCATTTAGTAGTTTTTTAGATCATTTAGTAGTTTTTACAGTCACATTAACAACTTGAGCTGCTTTTGGTTGCTCTATAAAACCAGGAAAAGTTAAAGATGTCGACGTAAACTTCTTTTGTTTAGAGAAAGAAGATACAAACTGTTGTGACCCCCAAAAAAATCTATGACCGCAGGGGGCGACAGTTCCAACTCTGAGGTTTGGTAGCAGACAATGAAGCAGAGAAGAAGAGCTCTCCTGAGGGACCTTTACCCTCCCTTAAAGCGACACGTTCTGGTGGCTGAAGTTACAGAGTAAATCACAGAGAGTTGAAGACACACAAACATTGAGGATAGAATTCATTTTGAATGGGAATCCTTCAAAAGTCTGTGATTTACGCAACAAAACTTTTGCGTTTTCACTAGAAAACACTTATCCAATGGTTTTCTGATTATTTTTTTATAATATATTTAGAAGGCAGCACAGTATTGTTAGTGTAAAAATAAGGTTTGTTTTTAAGAACCTAATTGAAGTCAATATTGCATTTCTCTGCCAAAAAAACACAATCTTGGACCATTACAGAATAATAGATAATGCCTGACCTCCAGGTTCTTTAAAAGTGTTTGTATTTATCTGGTTTCTGCTTTAACGAACGTTGGCTGACGTAGAGCAGACGCTGGTTTACACAAAGGTTTGGAAACCAAGAAAAACAGATGTCTGGTTGGAGCTTTGAGTTATGAAGGTTTATCAACAGTTTATGCAGGATATTGAGCCACTTGTAGAGAAACCTGAGCTGTAGTGGATGCTTTAGGTCAACGGTTGCTCTAAGTCAGGGGTCTGAAACCTTTATTCTCAAAGGAGCCGATTGGCCTGATCTCAATTGGATTAAAGTCAAAAAAATGTCTTCCCAAATGTTTTTTTAGTTGATTTTTCAGACTAATTGTTAAGCCAGCACTTTAGCAGTTAATTAAATATTTCCCCACACAAATACAATCTCTATTTTCTTCCAGAATAGTCTTTTTGTTGGTTTAGTTATCTTACCAGGGTTTTAAAACTTAAGATTAGCCACATGTGCAGGAAAGATGATGGTCTGTAGAGGTTTTAGGAGGTGAAGCAGGGAGATGGCGGGAGAGTTATTGCTTATTTTTAGTTTGACAAATTGCTATATTGTGATTTTATTTGGTGTCAATGTCATTTATCATGAATACCCTCAGTTAGAAATAACAGTTCATTATTTTCATATTTCTAATAACTATAGGGAGCCAATGCAAAAAAGTCAAAGAGCCACATGAGGCTCCAGAGCCGCAGGTTGCAGACCCCTGTTCTAGGTTGTCCTAATAGAGGTGGACAAAGAACATACATTAAGTCATCAGCAGTTGACACACATTTGGTAAATAACAAGTCCAAACATGTTTCTGTAATGACCTAAATCCCTGTAAATGGAGCCCCTCCCCCTTTGCTCATAACATAATCCCTGTCTCACTGTTTCCCCTGGTAACAGAATTACACGACGCTAGTCTGTACTGATACAGATTAAGAGCTACCAACTAAGTATGCTGCTCTTTAGTATATTTAATTTGTGTAAATGGATGTTAATAAAAACAGCAACAGTACGACGGGGATTTTTCAGGATGAGTCAAACTTTATAATTTGACTCATAAAACTATGAAGTTTAGTCAAACTTTATAGTTTGACTAACGCAACAGTTTTTAGCTGGTCTGATTAAACCTCAACAAGTTACAAACATATCAGAGGCTGTTATAAATCTCATCCTAATGTATAGCTGTGCAATCAACAAAAACAAAAATAACAATTTAAAAATGACATATTATTATAAATATACATACGTTTCATTTGCTAAAAAAACTTTCTCTATTTAGGATATCTACAAAGAATAAAGCTTGGCAGACACAAGAAAAAAACTATTAATACTACTAACTTTGAATTGTTTAATGCACGTGCATACTAGCTCCAAAGCCCCACCCCTCTCAAAGCTAAAGCTAAAGCTAGCCTAGCCTGTAGGCTAAAGTTGTTGCTAGCGGTCCTGAAACATGGCAGGAAAAACGCAGCAAAAACTCTTGGTAAACAAACAAGACAAATGACATTCTGTGATGAAGTGCTCCAAAATGTCCTGGTAGATGCTGCGTTGACTGTGGACTTCAGAAAACACAGTGGACCAACACCAACACATGACATGGCAGCTCAAACCATCACAGAATGCAGAAACTTCACACTGGACCTCAGGTAACGTGGATTCTGAACCTCTCCTCCAGACTCTGGGACCTGGATTTCAAATGATATGAAACGTTGACTTTCATCTGAAAAAAGGACTTTGGACCATTGAGCAACAGTCCAGTTCTTTTTCTCCACAGCCCAGGTAAGACGCTTCTGACGTTGTCTCTTGTTCAGGAGTGGCTTAAAACCAGGAATGCTACATTTGAACACTATGTCTAGGATTGGTCTGTGCGTAGCGGCTCTTGATACGCTGACTCCAGCCTCAGTCCACTCCTTGTGAAGATCCCCCAAATTCTTGAAGGCATTTTGACATTGGTCAGCAAACTGGCCTGACCTGAACCCCATACAGAATCTATGACTATTGTCTAGAGGAAGGTGAGAGACACCAGACCTAAAGGCTGCTATCGAAGCAACCTAGGCTTCCATTAAGCCTGAGCAGTACCACAGGTTGAGCACCTCCATGCCACGCCCCATTCATGCTAAAGGAGATCCAACCAAGTACTGAGAGCATAGAAATCAACACTTTTCAGAACCCTTACATTTTTGTTTAAAATATGCTTTTTTATTGATCTTATGTAATATAATTTTCCGAGACACTGAATTTGGGGTTTTCATTATCTGTAAACCATAATCATCAACATTTCAAAAAAAAAAGGCTTGAAATATTTCACTCTATGTGTCATGAGTCTATATCATATATGGGTTTGACTTTCTGAAATGAGTGACAAAAAAATGTAAATAGTCCCCTTTTTGGGGGATTATTTAAATACTGTTATGTTACCAACCACCTAGACTGGTGCATAAATAACAATTGGTGTAAATATATTTGGTAATAACATTACTGGTAATAAATTGGTAATAAACACATTACTATGATTTACAGTTATTTCTACAGTTGAACACAGTCTGAGAATAACGTGTATGAGTTTGACTTCTAATGCGTAAATTCATTAATATTGATAAATATTTACAAGTACCCCCGACAAGGTGTTGAAGGACCTTTGTTTGGGAACCACTGCTCTAGGTAACCATGGCAACGCATCAATAGGAGAAGTGAGAGCATTTGTTGTTAACAGTGGAGAGCAGCTGAATAGAAGGAGAATTAAACCTTAATGAACTCTTCTCACTGTGAAATAAAAGCCAGTTCATTTAGAGCACAAACAAATCATTTTGACCACAATATTATAGTATCATTATCATACATCAGAATTGATCAACTACATATTCAGTTCCACTCCAATTAAAAACCCAACGACTTAAGTTTGCCAAATACAGTATATACCAAATATTTAGTGTTCACATTGTAAAGGTTTAAGAGACATTTTCAACAGTATTACACAGTATTATCTCCCCACTGGGTCCTTTTTGAATGTGCTTGTGCTGGGCAATACGGACCAAAACTCATATCGCAATATATTTTCTCAAAATGGCAATATAGGATATAAATCTCGATAATTTTAACTCAATAAAATCTTACAGTAAAGAAAACTGAGGGTTACATTTTTGATGCAAAATGCCACACAAGCACATTTATTAAATTATTAAAATAAAGACATTTTTGGTCATAAATGTTCAACGTTAAATATTCACAGGTGACCATATTGTGATGTCAGTCAAAGTTACTGTCAAATAGGAATCATATTTAGAATCCCTGAGGATCAGAACCTTAGAAAAGTGTTTTTAATTTTAATTATGTGACTTTTGGTTGGTTAGTAACAGAAAAACCTGTTTTTGAGTGGCCGCCATTTTTAACTGTCCAATATGGCAAAATTGGCTCTGGCTCAAATGTGGAAATATATACATCAAAATAGGCAATACTGTAATTTTCTATATTGCCAAAATAGAAAACTCGATATATCTTGAATCTTGATATATCACAGCAAAAGCTACATTTATAAGTAATTATGTATATTTTGAGTCGTTGTTATCAAGGAAAGTCTGTCAACTCAAAGGTAGAACAATTCACTGTTTCAATGTGTCACAGTGTCTAAAGCCGTGGTTCTCAACCTTTTCAGGTTGCGACCCCCAAACTAAAGGTCCCAGAGAGCAGGGACCCCCACTGTAGCTGAAGGTGTTTGAACACAGACATGAACATTGAAGAACAGTCATGTGGAGACAGGACCATCTATAAGGGGGAATAAAGGAGAGATTTTTGGGGTCCATCCATAAAGTCAGTAAAATGATGGTCCATTGTTCTATGAATCTGTGATAACCACATTTATTTATTCATCTGAATAATATCCACTGTTATCCAGGAACGTTTATTATTATTATTATAGTCATCTTAAAGATGGAAATCCTGGTTTTAATCACTAATAAAATGGTTCAAAGTGACCAAAAATGGTGGAAAATGTGTTGAAATGGGATTTTAAAAACCATGGAAATTGGTTAAAAGTTGCAAATTAGAGTCGATAAAAACAGATAGAAAAAGTGGTGAAAAGGGTTCAAAGTGTGAATATGGTTAAATTGGAGATAAAAACATGAAAACTGGTGAAAAGAGGTTAAACGTGACAATAATAGGTCAACATATGTGACATTAGGTGTAAAAGTGGTAGAAAGTGTTTATGAGTGTTGAACATGTCTGGAAAGTAAGAAAAATGTGCAGAATAGACATTTAAATGTGATGTAGAAGTGTCATAAATGGGAGAAATGTAGTAAAAATACATTAAATGGAGCAAAAATATGGCACGGAGAAGTGATGAAAATAGGTTAAAATATGGTGAGTTTGGTGAAGTTGCAGAAAAATAATAAAAATAAGCAAAAATGGGCTCAAATTGTTAAAAAAAAATATTCTTAGTTTATTGAAGGCATCTGGCGACCCCCTTCCGGTGTCTTGCAACCCCAAATTAAGTCCTGACCCCAAGATTGAGAACCCCTGGTCTAACAGACAGTTTGTCTTTTAAGGTCTAAAATGTATCTACCTCTGCTTTAGACACAAGGGATTATAATCCCACTCTTTGTCCCGTGTCGTGGACTGACCTAGATGTCACAACCCCTCCCCCTCCATCCTAGCACCATATGGCCCCAAAGATTAGAAAAAGCTTTATTTCACTTCATCCCATCACATCATTACAGAATAAATACATAGGAATGTAATATTGTTGTGTTCCACATGAATGTAGTGTTCTCCACTAATCAAAGCATGGGCTGTACCATTTACACTAGCAGAAGAATCCAAATATATCACGTTATTAACTAAGTTATTAAAATGTATTTTTATATATATCATTTATATTCAGACACAAGAGACAAATTCATCTATTTTGAACCTTTCATTAAACCAGCACAGAATATATCTGTGAACTGTTCAATTAGAACTGAATGACCAAATTAGAAGCGTCTTTGTTTATAACATATACAATAAATAAATAAAAAACAGTAAACAAAAAGGGCCATTCTAAATGATATATTATTAATAGTTTATTATGTCTATAATAAACTAAATTAGCAGCGTAACCATAGGGATTATATCAGTTGACATTCAGTATTTCATGTAGTTTTAAAAATCAATTATTGGAAATGTACAGAGGTGTATAGAGTACTGATATATCTACTGAAGTAAAAATACTGTTACTTGTTTTAAATTGTACTCAAGTACAAGCAAAAAGTAGCTAAATTAATCTGATTGGTCTGCTGTGATACATTATGATTAATCTGATTGGTCTGCTGTGATACATTATGATTAATCTGATTGGTTAAGTACCCATAAAAACAACTCAATTACAGTAATGTGAGTACTTGTAATCTATTACTTTCACCTCTGGAAATGTATGCATTGATTATGATCAATGTGTCGATGCATTAAATTATCGATTACTTCTCCCACCCCTAATCAGTGGTATTAAAGACCAAACATTGTATTATATTGTAACCAAACTTATCAAAATGAAGTTTTTTATTAATCTGGGAAATGTTGAAATGTTGCTACTGAATGATTTTATATTTACAATTTAGCACTGATGCTGTATCAATAATATACACTATTGATACTCCTTGAATGTCTAGAGTCAGCAGAATATACAGATGTTTGTTGTACATGAATAATGTAAAGCAATCAGCTCATGAATAAAGCAGGTCAGTGTAATTAGATTACATTTTACAGAATGATTATTCCATCTTAGAACAAATACGGACCAGTTTGACCTCAACTGGGCTCAACAGAGGTTGGGAATCCAACAATTTCCACATTAGTTCTACTAATATGTAGTACATACAGTAAGGCACTAACAATAGGTGACAGCTAGTGACTATACAGTATTTATTTAATTTGGGGAAATTACGTCAAATAATTTGAGGGTTAAGCAGGATTTTGGAGCAAAAATCTGAATAAAAATGATTCTACAACATTTAAAAAGCTGCATATATTGTGGAGTTTCATTGAATTTGAGACAAATTCATGAATAATTGTAAAGTTTTACTTACAAATTAAACTGTTGAAATGTTGTGGTTTTTTTAAGTGTATTATTTTACATGAATGCCAATATTTGTGTTTGGATGATACAGGGATTTAAAATTCCTGAGCTTAAGTTCTTGTGGAAATTTACCAGATATTTACTGATATATCCACAACGACATCATTTACACTGTTTTCTTAGCAGGGTTGGGTCAATTACATTTTTAATTACCCATGTTCAATTACAACGCTCTCAATTACTAAAGTTCAATTACAATTAATCACAATTACTGAGCCTGACATTAATCACCAAATAAAAGTGAACCTTCCTCTTGTGTTAGCTTTCTGTTAGCATCTCTAATGCTAACAAGTCCTAAATCAGCTGTAAAATACACTAAATACTAATATCTATCATCTAATGTATTTTCTATCTATTGATGACCTTGTTAGGCTTCATAATCAATGAAAATATAGGTTTTAATATTAATGATGTGGACGTCTGAGCCTTTTTTGTGTCTGTATACCCATAGATTTACGTATATTTGTTTTAAATGATAAAATGTGTGAAAGCTTGATATGAAACATATTTTAATATGTGTAGAACTATAACACGGTCCATCAGTTTTACAGTAAATTATAATTGACAATTGCAGCATAATTGTAATTAATTATCAATTACACAATTAAAATTATAATTGACTCCAACCCTGTTTCTCAGTCATTTTTACTTGACCCTGTGGGCTGGTTTGGACATTTTAAAGGACCTTGACTTTGACACTTAAATAATGTTGGAGTAAAAGATCCACTGAATGTTATATTAGCCTCACATCAGCGACGCTATTATAACATGTTCCTATTTGAATATCACATAAAGCATGTGCAGACGGATGTGGTTTGAGGCTCTAAAGCTGGACGTGCACGGGAACGTTCCAGGGATTAAACGCGTTTATTGTCACAGGCTGTGGTCAGCTGATGTCAGCACTTTGTGTGAATAATAGATATAATAGAGCGAAGCAGGTTGATTTAGTCTGAGTGAGGAACACAACATTGACTTTGGTCCACTGCTGCAAAATTGACCTCACTAGTGTGTGCGTGTGTGTGTGTGTGTGTGTGTGTGTGTGTGTGTGTGCGTGTGTGTGTGTGTGTGTGTGCGCCTCTGACCACAAACTACACACACTCCCAAACCGACTGCACTGCAACACAGCTGGAAGATGGAATGTGTACTATGTGTGCATCAGACCCGTCTGGGATTAAAAGTTATAAAGTCTTAATACATTTGTTAAAAAAAAACAAACAAACAGAAAAAAAAGCGTTAATTTAACTTGGTTTGTGTTCATAATGCACTTTTTCAAAATGACAAAAAAAAAGCCGGTCAGATACAAGATAAGATGTTTAGCAGAAAAAGCAGTAGAGCAGACAGAAGCAACTGGCAGCTCCCAAAGTAAATGTACAAAATGACAGAACAATACACAAGAATACATTAAAAATACAAAGAATTACAACATTGCAGAAAAATACAGTAAAAGACAAGAGAAAAAACACAGAAAATACTCCAAAAACACACAAAACTACTACAGAAATGAACAAAACCACAACAGTAATACACAATTACTCAGAAAAATATACAAAATTACAGAAAATGACAACAAAAGTACACAAAAAGACATGTAAAACACTAAAAATGACTCTGCAAGCCCACGGTACTGACAAACAAGCAAAACAACAAAGAAAATAAGCAAAAATTACTCAGAAAAATGCAAAATGGCAACACAAATACACATACTCCAAATATACACAAAAGCACTACAGAAATGCACACATTTCTCACAACGAGCAAGACAACAACAAACATACACAGAATGACAGAAAAACACACAAATTTACTATAAAAAATATTTGTTATTTTCTGCGTTAACGCTCAGATCACTCATTATTCTAATGCTGACATGAATGTTGATCTGATTACAGAAATAGTCCATTCAAGGTGACAGTCACTGTTTTGTCCAACCGCTGCATCGCATCGTGTCACAAACACGTCAGATCTTGTCAAAGGTGATACGAGGCGATATAACGGGTGCTAAAAATGGAACAGTTCCCTGGGTGCTACACAGTGGCTGCAGACTGCTCCTCAGGGAGGGGTTAAATACAGAGAACACATTTAGTGTATGTAGCTTTACACATATGACAATAAAGTATAATATATATTCTATATTAAACCACAGGGTTTGGTTTAGCTGTGAGGTAGTTTGAGAGGGAGGAGCTCACATTCTTATAGGGTAGGAGGAGCCAGGATTGTCAGGAGGAGGAGTTTCTGCCATGTGAAAAATCCAGCTGTAAAGCTGACTTTTTACAAAATGTGGAATAACAAAGGAGGGAGGAAACAGACCTTTTTCAACTTTGACCCTGTGAATGAGGCTAAATGGATGTTATCACTGTAGAAAAACCATTAGAAAGTGATTTAATCATAATACTGACCCTTTAACATTTTATATGCTTCAGAGGATTTATAAAAATGGGATGTTTACGCTGAAATCACACAGCTGGAAACTCAGCCACCGTTTAACAAGAAAAATACCATTAAAATCTATGATTTGATCAAACATTATTTGTGAAAACTTTAATTGCTGCCAACTTGTGAATCACCCTCACGTTTTACACAAAAGCAGAAAATGAAACTACCAGTTCAACTACTACACCAACAGCTTGTTCATCACAATCCATTAAAACATTTCAGATGAACAGGATAAATTAGCCATAACTCACTCTGGTACACATAGCGACACATTTTAAAGATGATTAACACTGGAATTGGACATATTTGTCTGTTTGTCACACTTTCTACACATTTTCTCATTAAATAACAGCATGATATTGTGTGATGATGTTATTTCCATTTCATTATGGGGCTTCATTTTAAATAAAGAGAGAGAAAGAAAAAAGAATCAGGTCACGTTGCTTTTCCTGTAATTTTTCCATTTCAGAAAGTGAATTAATTTTTTTCCGTTCTTTTTCTGCGATCACAGAAAATTAGACGCCCTAAATGAACGAATGACTTGCTTCTTGTTTTACAAAAACATTTTTCCCAAATTGGAAAATCTTGCACAATAAAGGCTATTTTTATCTGTATTTTCACACTTCATTAGAATATTAAGTGAAGGCCTCATGACAAGTAAACTAGGTCATTTCATGCAAACTTACTGTGGTAATTATTTTGATGTGAGTACCCCGGGTTAAAAAAGTTGACTTCAGTTAAAACAAAGTTGTGGTTTGTCCTCGCAGCATCATGCCAGCATCTCCTTCACCTGAGGCAGATCTGGCAACCCAGCGTTTGAAGCATGGAGCGATGCGAGTGTAAATCATTCACAGATGTGCAGAAATGGGTCTGGTGCTAATGTTTTAACTGGATGACACTAAACACATCACAGACCTGTAAAAACTTGCTCTCAGAGCTACTATTTCCCTCTGAGCTAGAGCGCTATCTGCATAATCCCTCACAGTCATGCACATACCTGCATTTCATCTCCTAAAATAATACACACACCCTCTGGAAGGCTCCACAACAACAGACATCACTTACTACACCCACTTGTTCAGACGCGTAAATCCGTAAACTCCTTCAAATTTGCAACATTCAATAAATAACTTATTTGGGATAATAAATGTTCTTAGGATGCTTTAGATGTTTTTGCCGTATATATATAATAGCTTAGTGTTGTCCGTCATGATGGTTTCACTGTAATGTTGGAAACAGGAAAGGATATCTACACTGATTATTACACACAGAGTAATCTGGCAATCGCTTAAACCATTAGCAAACCACTTCATGGAATCTGAGGAGGAAGTTTAACAGATTAATCTGAGATCATTTTAGATCTTCACTTCTTCAAAGCTGCACCAACAGAGGAGTAGACAACTTGTTCCACAGCTACTCTCATTAGAAGTAGAAGTTTTATGGAAACATCAGTCAAACAACTGGGAAGGATTTCACACGTTGAGGTAAGCCTGGACAATATTTCAGGTTTGGCTATATATCAAGATTTCTATTTTAGACATTAGAGAAAATGACGCTATCGCCTAAAATGATGTAACGACTCACGCTCCCTCCCAATGTAGAGGAAACATGGCCGACACAGACGCTATAGTTTAAAGATTTGTGTCGACTCTCCCTGTGTGAACGGACAGAATCACAGAATCAACCAATGAAAACGGAATCCACTGTGGAACGCGGAAATGGACAGGATCGGGATGAAACACCGTCACTGTGAGGGAAAGGACAATGCACCCCCCCCCCACCCCCTGTCCTGGCCTCTTCAAACACCATCTAAACCACACTAAACACCGTCTAAACCACACTAAACACCATCTAAATCACACTAAACACCATCTAAATAAAACTAAACACCATCTAAACCACACTAAACACCATCTAAACCACACTAAACACCATCTAAACACCATCTAAACCACACTAAACACCATCTAAACCACACTAAACACCGTCTAAACCACACTAAACACCGTCTAAACCACACTAAACACCATCTAAACCACACTAAACACCATCTAAACCACACTAAACACCATCTAAATAAAACTAAACACCATCTAAACCACACTAAACACCATCTAAACCACACTAAACACCATCTAAATAAAACTAAACACCATCTAAACCACACGAAACACCGTCTAAACCACACTAAACACCGTCTAAACCACACTAAAAACCATCTAAACCACACTAAACACCATCTAAACCACACTAAACACCGTCTAAACCACACTAAACACCGTCTAAACCACACTAAACACCATCTAAACCACACTAAAAACCATCTAAACCACACTAAACACCATCTAAACCACACTAAACACCATCTAAACCACACTAAACACCATCTAAATAAAACTAAACACCATCTAAACCACACGAAACACCGTCTAAACCACACTAAACACCATCTAAACCACACTAAACACCGTCTAAACCACACTAAAAACCATCTAAATCACACTAAACACCATCTAAATAAAACTAAACACCATCTAAACCACACTAAACACCGTCTAAACCACACTAAAAACCATCTAAATCACACTAAACACCATCTAAATAAAACTAAACACCATCTAAACCACACTAAACACCGTCTAAACCACACTAAACACCATCTAAACCACACTAAAAACCATCTAAACCACACTAAACACCATCTAAACACCATCTAAACCACACAAAACACCATCTAAACCACACTAAAACCCATCTAAACCACACTAAACACCATCTAAACCACACTAAACACCATCTAAACTGCCAAAAAAACAACGCAAATCATCACTGACTCCTAAATCAGAGCCGTCCAGTGCCCGCTTAACTTTGCTGTGTCTGTGAAGCTCCGTCCGTTTCCTGGCAAGTGCAGCTGCGCTCTGTGAGAACATGACTCAGCTTTAATCAGCTTCACCTGCTCAGAGCGTTTAAACATCTCATCAGAGCTACAGAAGATCTGTGGATAAAGTTGTTCTGTTGTTGTGGACGAGATCATCAATACCGGTGATCGTAGAGTCTGAAACATTGTAGATTAGGATTGTAACGATTAATCGTAAGGCAGTTAAAAATCGATTCATAGGTATCACGGTTGATATCGATTTTCTGAAAATTGAATCGCAGTTCTTTTTTAACCAGCAGAGGGCGCTATCCACAAGTGTAGGCGGCGGGCGGAGTCTGCTAATACTTTCTTTCTGGCTGCCTTCTACTCTTAAATGATTCATTACCCCTTTAGCACTGAAAGAATATCTGTAATATTACTTGAATATCTGTAAAAGTCACGTTTTTCTATTAGCTCTGTCTGCTAGCATAGCTTCTCTTCTTCACTGCAAGATATCTGCATGCCAACCGACCACTGTGTTACGAGCGCCCTCTGCTGGTCCAAACAAATATGACGTAAATCAGTGCAATGACGTTTTTTTTTTTTAAAGTCCAATTGTTAAGGCACAAAATACATTTTCAGTTGCACTTTTAAAAAGAAAAAGAACTATTATGCAGTTTTGCATTGTTTATTATAGAACCAGAATTTAAATTTTCATTTGTATTATTCCTTTATTGATTTCATTCAAGATTTATTTTTAGTTAAATTGCATTGTTTTGAATAGTTTATCAAGGAATTCTTTTGACAATGAAATATAAAAGGAAAATAATACAGTATTTTCTAAAAAAAAAATTTGTCTACAGTCCCATTTTGTAAAATAAATCGTGAGAGAATCGTATCGTGAACCCAGTATCGTGAATCGAATCGTATCGGGAGTTGAGTGAATCGTTACATCCCTATTGTAGATTATTGATAACTTCTGATACTGTCCAATATTCTGTCCCCTAGTGGTGAAATAACTGATACATCTTAGTGTCCATTTATTTTTGTTTTATTATGGTCTGGAATGATGTCATCAGGAGCATTTAAATTAAGTTGATCAAAACTTAATCAATAAACCTGATCAGATTCAGTAAATCATTGATCCCTGAGGGGGAATATGGTGACATTAATGCTGTTCTCATACATCTTTATATGATATATAAATAATTTAAAAGGATCAGAATAATCCATGTCACTACAACTTATATCTACCTTTAATCTTGACATATATTTTTGTTTATAATTATGAGTTTTTATTTATTAGTATTGAGTTTGTTTCTTCACAGGAGTTAAAAACTAATATTTTCTGAAAACATTTATTGATATATCTTAAAAAAAATAGAATTAAAAAAAATTATGGGGAAAACAGAATTTAGAAAAAAAATAAAACATATTTTATATGTCTGGTTGTTTAACTTCCTCAGTTCTATGAGTGGTGGAAGAGACTGTGTGGGTGGAAACAGTGCATGAAAGTATACATTTAATAAATAAAATTTCATACAATGTGTGACATGTTTATCTTTTATCCTTTCATACAAGTATTAAATCTAACCATAAACAAATCTGTGGTTTTATGACAGTAAGACGTGTTCTTTTAATCTTTTTACTTGGTCTATTCCTTAAATGGAGTGGTTAGCGTTAGCGCTTAGCCCAGTCTGCGTGTCATTATGTTAGCTTAGCTTAGTTAGCTTTAGTTGAGTTTCCAGTTCATAATTATTGCTACAGGTTCATCTTTGTGGAACTTTGGGTGGATCTGATGGAGGAACTTGGACTGGTCCACGTTGTTGGATGGTTATCTGGTCTGAACCAAGTAGCGGTCCACAATGTACCGCCATATGGCAGCTTCTGGTAGCCGTGACGAGCACCACCGTCTGTGTGTGTGTGTGTGTGTGTGTGAGGAACGGCGGCGCACACTGTGGAGGCTCTGCAAAGGAGCTCCATGAACAGCGCTGCAGAGAATAATACGTTGTTGACAAAAAACTCAGGTTTTTAGGAGCATTCTTGGCTAAACTGTGGGACAAATGACTCGTGGCTTTTGCTAATTTCCGACATGGGAATTTATTGTTCATATCCAAGGATTACATATTCTTACTGGTGAGAATGTTTTTGATGATACATCATAAACGATAACATCGCACATTCCTACCAACAGCTAAATCTAACTTGGAACAAGTGCCTTTGTGGATTCGAAATAAATCTAAACTGCAGATTTCCAACAACTAAAATTACAAATATATTGACACAAAATACTAATCTTTGAAAAATCATCATTTCTTTGATAAAATGTTGAACCCTACACTAAACAGAATAAGTAGATACTTATGGATGGACAGATGTATCTACTGCAGGACCCAACATTAAATGATGATGATACTTTCATTTCCATTTGCCACTCATCAACACATTCAAAATATTAAATTTATTCTACGCATTCTAAACGTGTCCGCCTGCAATCCTGACAAATGTCTAAAATCTCTGCATCACAAATCAGATTAGATAAAAGTATTTCCTTTTGGTTTCATCTCGTCTCCTCTTCCATCTGAAGCTCAGAGGAATGGGGGAAAGCTACATTTGGTCAAATACAACCAAAACCACTAATTTATGGTTTTCCTGTTTCACTGAATTTATACACATTTTTTTCAATAAAACCTAAAATGTAGTTGAACTATATAGGACTGGAAATGATCAGCACAGGCTGGATGGCAGCCTCAGCCTCTCCATGTAAAAGTAATCACATTATTTCATAGTGAGGTCATGTAGAAGCTGGAGCCAGAAGCAGTGAATGAAGAAGCAGAGATTTCCTCTGCAGGAATGCACGAGGTATACGCATCTGAAAGCAGAGTAATCCTGACAGACAGAGAGAGTCAAACAGATGTGTCTGACCGACAGATGTGCTCAACAATTGTGGGCTCCAGATGGGGGGGTGGGTCGGGATTTACGAGTTGTGCTTTTGACTTCAAAACATGTGTTTGAATGGATCCTCTTTGTTGGATTTGAGTCGAATCCAAATAGAAAGGAGTATATACTGGACCATGCAGCGTTCTAGCTCTGTACCATGTGACCCGTTCTATTATTCCTGAATCAAAGCCCCCTTATGTCTGTCTAGTGATAACACATTTTAAAAGAATCTCATTTTGTCAATAAGTAAATGAAACAGTAATTATTGCCTCTGAATAGATTTATTTCTATAGTTTTTTTTAATTATTATTTCCTGTCACTCCCTCTTAATGTGGAACCCTTTGTATTTTCACTTCATGTTTTAATAAAGATCATTTTTATCATCATTATGTGTTTTTTATGTGTGTTTGGTGTCATTTTGTTGTTGTCTGTTCTTTTATTATTCAGTATATTTTTCTCTTATTTTTCTGTGTTTTTTGTGTTGTTGGTATTAATTACATTTTTGTATCTCAATATGTGTGTTTTTGGTGTAGTTTGGTTTTTTTTTAATGGGATTTTGTATGTTATTTTTGTGTAGTGATCTTGTGTATTTTTCTCTCTTAGTGTGTGTGTGTGTTTGGTGTCATTTTGTGTATTTTCTTGTTATTTGTCTGTTTTTTTTATTATTCAGTATATTTTTCTCTTATTTTGTGTCTTTTTGATGTTGTTTATGTGTGTTGTTGTTGGTATTATTTAAATTATTCTCTATCTGTGTGATTTTTTTTTATGTCGTTTGGTTGTTTCTCTGTTATTATTGTGTATTTTGTAGTGATCTTGTGTATTTTTCTGTCATTTAGTGTGTCTTTGTTGTAGTTTTGTGCGTTGATGGTAATAAGTAGTATTTTTCTCTCTCAGTGTGTGTGTTTTTGGTGTCATTTTGTGTGTTTTGTTGTTGTTTGTTCTTTTTATTATTGCCGGTAATATTTAGCAAACGTTATAAAACCTCATATTTTTTATGCTTTCAGTTGTTAATTTCTCTCTCTCTCTCTCTGGTACTCCCTGTAGTGCCATCACGTACCCCTAAGGGTGCACGTACCTCCATTTGAGAAACACTGCACTAGAATACAATAAGATTCATGTTGAATGGCTGGATTATTATGGATTCACTTCTGTTTTAAACCTCAGATGGAATCTCTGCAGTTCACTACTAAACCATATATTTAGATGTTACTTCTTCTAAAGTGTTCACAATACACATAAAAAGCAACATTTTAAACCAGATACCATCACCACAACCTGCAGCATTAATATTCCACAGCCAGTGTGTGACGGGAGTTTGTTTTTAGTCTGTATAAATATGGTGGAAGACGGCAGTCTGAGGATTTTCCTGTCTATAAAGACAGATGTGTTCATCTCTAGAAATATGCAGCGAGAAACTTTACTGAAAATGGTTCAGGCCCTGCAGAGGAAGGAACAGAATATGACGTTTGATTTATAATCTGGTGCAGTGATTGATCACATTCCAAAAAGAATAGTTGAAACCTTCATAAAGCATGTAATTATTATTTTATATTATAATCCAACATCAATGCACTTCTCATTTTTGAAAGGTTTTGGAATATCACAGGCATCATACTGTACAAATAATAAGTTCAACCACATTTTATCAAACATTGTCCAATAAAATTGTATAAGGGCAACTACTACTGTAGTAATGACCAGTGTAACAGGAAAAATAAAATGAAACTAAGAAGAAACACATGTCTGCTCACATTAGGTACAAGAGCAGGGTACACTCTAGATCCTAGGTTCCCAAAGTGGGGTACGGGTCATAGGAGGTACATGAAAAAACTATCTAAACAGCGCAGCAACATTGGAATACACTATATATGTAATATACATAACTAGAATATAATTAGAGCAGCAGTCAGGAGGAGCCAGGATAGGTAAAATTCAGGAACTAAATTCACTGTAGGGCTATATTGTAAATGACATTACATTATTATGTTTATTAAGTGGGCAGGAGTAGGGGGTACATGGGTACAGAAGACGAAAAAACCTCAAGCTCGGGTCCTCTACCAGAGGCCTGGGAGCTTGAGGTATACGTATATATATCTATATATAAAAATATATAGATATATATATATATATATAGATATATATAGATATTAGAGATGCACCGAAATGACCCCTAAATCCTAATTTATGCTTCTGACTTGTAGCTATGCCGTAGCAGGTTCTCCATGGACACAGAGGGCTACGCGTAGCTATGGCGTTGACGTGACACAGAAACAAGAAGTGCACTTCAGAATGTTCCATTGATTGTTTTCACTCCGTGCTCTGACACTTTAAATAGTCCTCAGATAAACTGAAATACGTCCACACCACAGACACGTTAGCCCGTAACTAGACGCGGTTTTTGCTTGTGTCATCATAACATCCTGTTTCAACAATACAAATCTTTTGACAAAAAAAACGAAAATGTAATTTTGACCTATCGGGCATCAATTTTCATTTGCCAAAATTTTGATGCATCATTAATATTTGTATATTATGAAGCATATTTTCATATATCAATTTTTATTTTTAAATATATTCTTGATATGTAAGGCAAGGCAAATTTATTTGTATAGCACATTTCAAACACAAGGCAATTTAATGTGCTTTAAATTACATGATTAAAAAGTGCAACAGAAAACATTCAACGGTTTAAAAATAAAAAATAAAAACATTAAAATCAGCAGTAAAAACATATGATTAACAATTTCCAGTGTGCATTGTTTAATTTTAGTTTTTTTATTCAGTCCAAATACATATTTGTTTTACTTGTAGAATAAAACTTGACTTTTTCCCTCCCTAATGTTTTTCATTCAGTCATTAAAACACAACAATGTGAAAACCTGAATCAGATTATTATTATTATTATTATTATTATTATTATTATTATTATTATTACACATGTGTGATTAAAGAAGCTCTGTTAGTTTAATAATCATCTCTGACAGGGGTGATTAGGACTGGGCAATATATCCAGTTTTCTATTTTGGTGATATAGAAAATTACAATATTGCATATATATATTTATTTTTACAGCTTTTTTAAATTTTAAAATACTTGTTTTAGGAGTTGCTGCTCTCTACTTCTCAGAACATGTAAAGCTGAGTACGTTCTAACCCAGACCAACATCTAAACAACTGCACACTACAGAACTCACTCACACGTGCTGTCCATTAGAGGAGAAAAAGCCAAAAGTGACTCATGTTGTGCAGCTGTTTGTTAATAAATGTGCATGTGTGGCATTTTGCATCAGCAAATTTAACCCAGAATGATTTTTCTGGTCAGACTTAATTGAGTTAAAAATATCGTATATCGCCAATTTGAGAACAAAGTATCGAGATGAGTTTTGGTCCACATCGCCCAGCTCTAGATGTGATTGTGTGATGAAGCAGTTGTATATACTTTAGTAGATACTTTACCTTCAGGCTACATCGTAAGGTTGGTCCACGTCCCAAATCCTGGAGAAGTGATCATTCCTCAGTGTGTGGCCGTGACTAAAAGTTACTGTAGTGAATCCTTCCGAGGAGATTAAATAACTTCTTTCCACTTCTTTTGGTGGAAAATAACGCGTGCAGTAATAAAGCAGAGCTGGGCTGTTGTTCTCCTCCTGGTGAAGAACAGAAAATAGTCCCCGGACTCCTCCACTGTTTACCGGCTCCAGGTCACCTCAGGTTGGGGTTAAAACACGGCGATGACCCGCTGAGAGGATCTGGTTGTCAGGTTATAAATGTGAATGAACAGCTTTGGATATTGATGAGCTTTCATACGACCGCCCTATTCTGTCTCTGCAGGGAGGGGGCGGAGCCTAAGTACGTACACACACACACACACACACACACACACACACACACACACACACACACACACACACACACTGAGGACACCTGCTGGTCAATATTTACGGGGTGTTTTTAGGACATTAGACACTTTTTTTTTCTTTTTTTCCCTTTTTTACTTTGCACATGCTGTCAAAGGTCAACACTCCAAGAAGTACAATCTTTTTAAGACAGCAATGCATGTTTTGTTATTGCAATTAAATAAATGAATTTATTTTGTTGCATAATTGTGACCATCACCAGCTCTCCCTAAGGAAGCGTAAGAAACATATATACTATACATACATAACATACATTTATAATAAGTGCTGACTCGGCCACTGGGAGTGAGGCCCAAGGCCAACACATGATGACTTGATAATAATGTATCATGTTTTTCTGCAGTCAGTGTCTTCTCCTCGTCCTTCTCTCTCTGCTCTGTTTCAGGTGTTGTGAAGCTGATGATGTCACTTCCTGATCTGTGGTTCACGGCTCAACTAGTCTGGAACACTCTGATGTTCTATCTCTCTATCCTGTTCTGTTGGTCCTTCTGTCCACTAACCACAACCAGTCCACGCAGATGGCTGCCACCTCTGAACCTGGTTCTAATGGAGATTTCTTCCTGTTAAAAGGGAGTTGTTTCTTCCCACTGTCGCTAAAAACTTGTTCATGTGGATCTTGTTGGGTTTTTTCTTTCTTATTATGAATTTTATATTTTGATAAGCGCACTGAGATGACTTTGTTGTAAATTGCGCGATACAAATAAAGTTGAATTGAATTGAAATGATTTGCCCCAAATTATTTTCTTCATCAAGATTGGCCCTAATCCTCTTCCGTAGTTTCTGGCACTTTCACTGTTGCCACTTTTAGCGTTAAATTCGGGAGATATTTTTATTTATTGTTGTTCTTTTTATGTGTGTCTAGATTTTGGTAAGTTTAACTTATTTTACTGTTAAAAAGCAGATAATTAACTACTTTGTCCGTAGAGTCCTGCTGGAGTCATAGTCAGTGCTGATGTGGCTTTCTTTGTTTACATAGCCTCGGCCTCCCCCTGCTGGTTAGATCTGGTACTATATCCGGGACACGACGCCATATTGGAACAGACGGAGTCAGGAAAAGGGAGCAGAGCAGCGGGCTGCCTACTGCCCCAGGCCGGAGGAGGAGAACCACAGGCCCAGCTGTATGGTGACCAGTATCCCGGTGGAAGCTCTAGGGCAGCACGGTCCAAGGTGAGCTTTTCGCAACCAGAACCGACATGACGTCCCTGACCCAGAGGAGCTCGGGCCTGGTGCAGCGGCGGACCGAAGCCTCGCGTTCCGCCGCTGACAAGGAGCGTCCGGACGGCCTGGAGGACGACGAGCCCCGGCGGGGAGACGAGCTGGAGGACGACCAGTCTGGAGACTCCAAAGAAACACGGCTTACCCTCATGGAGGAAGTGCTGTTGTTGGGACTGAAGGACCGAGAGGTACCGTAGATAATACCCGGGCTGAATGTGTTCAACTGAGGCTAACTGTCCCTGTGTGAACCGCTGAGGAAAGTTAGCTTCTTATTGTGCTAGCAGAGGCTAACAACAATATGCTACCTTATTATTCGTATTAAGTGTCTAGGCTGTAACAAATTAGTTAACTCACGATGCGATACAAAATTGATTATAGCGTCACGATACGATAAAAAAAAATGACAAAAATGCCCAATGAAGAATAAAAAAACTTTATTGACAATATAAACAATTTGGCTGTAAAAGTGAGACAGTGGGAGTGTTTAGCTTCACAAATAAAGAATGAAGACAAATGTAGTAATCTGATCTTTTAAAAAATATATATTATTTCCTAATTTTGCAACATGAAAGTAGTGAAAGCTGCATTGTTTGCGCACTTCCGGTAAGAGAGTAAAGTTGCTCAAATAAAGTAGTGTTGTTACTAGTGATGCACCGAAATTCCGGTGACCAAAAATGGCCCAAAAGTTAAATTTCGGTTTTTGGCCAAAACTGAAACAGGATGCTGTGATGATGGAAAAGGACCAAGTTGTCCACAGACCCACAGAGCGTTTGTTTTTAAATACATCTGAGCGCTAAAGTGATTTCATAACATATTTAACGGAGTAGTACGTTTGTCACTGAGACACTGTAGTTACTCGTAGCCCTCCGTTACCAAGAATCTGATTTCAGAGTCTGTCAGCGCACGTTTCACAGAGATCCTCTGATCTACATCACCACGGTACTTGGTCCGCGTTATAAAAATCATTACTTGGATGGAATTAAAGTAGTGTGTGTAGTGTGTTTTAATGAGAACATATTTAATGGGCAGTGGCTATACGTACAATTCCTGTATCATTAAACTGACATTCTGTTTGTACGCAGCGCCCCTCATTGGCCAGTTTAGGTCACGTGACTAAGACTAACCCTAACCTTAAAAATTGTTGCGATATAGGGTTATAACCTAACCTTTCTATTGAACGTGATTCTCTTCCAGCAGCTCAGTCAGATATAGGACTGTCGAACATTATTTAACCTTATTTATAAGTGAAACATTTTACTTTTAAAATTTTATATTGTGCATTGCTGGAATGTCAGCGCTAAATACATACTTTCCTATTTTAAATGTATTTATTCTTTGAAGGACTAATAATTTATACAATTGCAATGTTTTAATTTGAGTAAAGTTGGTAAACATTCAGAGTCATAAATGTGATGGGACTATTAATTTGCATAATAATTTGTTTCGGTTTTTGGCCGAGAATTTTCATTTCGGTGCATCCCTAAAAAAGATACAAAAGCATTTAAAAGTCCAACAATGTAGATTACGGCATTAAAAGTGTCTTCACTGAATGTATGAGGGATTATATCCAGATAAGCGCACACTGACCAAGGTGTTAGCTCCTTAGCTCGTTTCAGCCTCATCTACATGTTTTGGGTTTTAAAAAACAAAATAAACATTTTCATGTAAAATATTTAAAAAATAATAATAGTTAACCCGATAAACTATTTTGTCAAGATTTCAGGAAGTTTGATAGCCAGTAATGACATGTGATTAGGGAAAGATAATCAAACATATCAGAAAATGTACTTTTGAGCAGTTGTTCCTTTTTTAAAAAAAAAAGATGTCGTTTGTTGCTTCATTTCTTTTTTGTCATCCTAAAAGGTTGTTTTTAATCATCAAATGATGTGATGTTGGTTTTATTTAATATTTCCTGTGATTATGTAGGGCTACACCTCGTTTTGGAACGACTGCATTTCCTCAGGTTTGAGAGGCTGTATGCTCATTGAGCTGGCCCTGAGGGGACGCCTTCAGCTGGAGGCCTGTGGCATGAGGAGGAAAGGACTGCTGGCTAGAAAGGTACCACACACAGGGTTAGAGTCCGTTACAATTACCTGTTCAATTACAGTTCAGTTACAATTACAGTCACCAGCATTTTTCCCAATTACTATTAAGTTATGATTATTTTTATCCCCTTAAAGTCAATTACAATTAAAAAAATACTTAAACAAAACAATATTATCTTTCTAATTAGTTTTTATTGTAATTGACAGATTTAGTAGAATTCCCATCCCAATCACAAAGTCAATTATCTGAACTCAATTACAATTCAATTATGATTACAACAGCAACATATGTTTAAAATTACGATTATATTTACACCTTAATTGTAATTAGTTATCAATTACATGTTACAATTATAATTGACCCCATCCCTAATTACAATCACCTTCTCAATTACTAAAGTTCAATTATAATTAATCACAATTACTAAGCCTGAAATAAATAACCTAATAAAGGTGAACCTTCCTCTTGTGTTAGCTTTCTGTTAGCATCTCTAATGCTAACAGGTCCTAAATCAGCTGTAAAATACACTAATAACAAATATCTATCATCTGATTTATTTCCTATCTATTGATTACCTTGTTACGCTTCCTAATCAATGAAAATATAGGTTTTAATATGTATGGTGTGGGCGTCACTATATCTCTAAATTAACATTTTTTAAATGGTAAAGTGTGTGAAAACTTGATGTGAAACATATTTTAATGATTAAGTACAAATGTGTAGAACTGTAACATGGTTCACTAGTTTAGTTTTAAATTATAATTGACAGTTTGTATAGAATTTTTTTTTGA
The DNA here is from genome assembly GCF_900634775.1 of Gouania willdenowi. Classification (NCBI taxonomy): domain Eukaryota; kingdom Metazoa; phylum Chordata; class Actinopteri; order Blenniiformes; family Gobiesocidae; genus Gouania; species Gouania willdenowi. The sequence goes on from NC_041052.1 coordinate 41,827,389, forward strand.
CAATTACAAAGTCAATTATCTTAACTCAATTACAGTTTAATTACAGATTTTTAAAATTACAATTATAATTAGGCCATACGTGTAATTAATGATCAATTACATGATTACAATTATAATTGACTCCAACCCTGCACACTACAGACACACCTGCACTCCACCCATAAAGTGGTCGGAGTCATTGCTGAGTCACACTAAAATAATGCTGACTAACGTGTTCATCAGGTCACACGTGTTTGATGGCATTAATTAATGTTTGTAAACTCTGCAGGTGATCTGTAAGTCGGATGCTCCTACAGGAGACGTGTTGTTGGATGAAGCTTTAAAACACATCAAAGACACCCAACCACCTGAGACCGTTCAGAGCTGGATAGAACTGCTCAGTGGTGAGTCGTGACCTCATTCTGCTACATGTACACACTAGGGCTGTAACGATACACTCAACCATACTGGGTTCACGATTGGATTAGGAAAAACAAACAATTTAATGATGCTCTTAAGTCCTGAATACATAGAAATCATATTTTGTAGGGAAAAAAACACTAGTCATTAGTCAAAATACAGATTCTTATTATTTTATTCAAATTGTCAAGAAGTTTTCTAACTAATATATTTTTTTATTTTCTTCTTATAAGCTTCTTACAAACTGTTTAAACTCATAAACCAAAATAAACGGCACATTTCTTCATTTATCACCAGGAAAAGTTGAACAACAATATAATATAATATAATATAGTGTGTTGCTGTGCGTGCAGCTATTAATGGGAACGTTCATTATTTAGTATCCATTCAAACTACAAAATATTATTTCATTTTGTAACAAAAGAACAGATCAGCCTTTAATTCCAGGAGGTAAATAGGGGTACATTTCGTTACGTTTGAAAAGATAAAATCAAAACTTGTTTTGAGACATGGCTATCATTTGTAATTTTTGTTTTCTTTAAAAAGAAAAGCAGAAAAATTGTGAAAATCAAAAAAAAAAATTGTGATTAAAATGTAAGGTTTGATTTTCAGGCCATATTGCCCAGCCCTACTACAATAAAATCTGCTTTAACAGAATCACAGAATTGACTATGGATGTAACGATTCACTCAACTCCCGATACGATTCGATTCACGATACTGGGTTCCCGATACGATTCTCTCAAGATTTATTTTACAAAATGGGACTGTAGACAAATTTTTTTTTTTGGGAAAAAACTAGAAAATGCTGTACTATTTTCCTTTTATTTTTCATTGTCAAAAGAATTCCTTGATAAACTATTCAAAACAATGCAATTTAACTAAAAATAAATCTTGAATGAAATAAATAAAGGAATAATACAAATGAAAATGAAGCCTATTAATTTAAATTCTGGTTTTATAATAAACAATGCAAAACTGCATAATAGTTCTTTTTCTTTTAAAAGTGCAACTGAAAATGTATTTTGTGCCTTAACAATTGGACTTTAAAAAAAAAAAAAAACGTGATTACACTGATTTACGTCATATTTGTTTGGACCAGCAGAGGGCGCTGGTAACACAGTGGTCGGTTGGCATGCAGATATCTTGCAGTGAAGAAGAGAAGCTATGCTAGCAGACAGAGCTAATAGAAAAACGTGACTTTTACAGATATTCAAGTAATATTACAGATATTCTTTCGGTGCTAAAGGGGTAAAGAATCATTTATTAACATATTTAAGAGTAGAAGGCGGTCAGAAAGAAAGTATTAGCAGACTCCGCCCGCTGCCTACACTTGTGGATAGCACCCCCTGCTGGTTAAAAAAAGTACTGCGATTCAATTTTCAGAAATCGATATCAACCATGATACCTATGAATCGATTTTTAACTGCCTTACGATTAATCGTCACATCCCTAGAATCGACCAATGAAAACAGTTAAATACGTAAATGGATAAAATCAGCATGAAAGACCGTCACCGTGGGACAAAGAAGGTTTTTTGTAATGGAGTAATGTTTCTGAGGACTCCTTTTTAGGTTCACCGCCCTAGCTCCTCCCCCTCCCCCCCTCCTCCTCCTCCTCTAGCTGCATTAAACTCATCTTAAATCACCACAAACACTGTTTAAAACAAAATCATTAATAAGGAGCAGAATAATCTGTCACTACAACTTATATTTACCTTTTAATTGTATCTTACTTTATTTGTGACGTACATTTTTGTTTAATTGATTTTTTTATTTATTAGTATTTATTTTGTTTAGTCACAGGAGTTAAAAACTAATGATCTTTTAAAAATTTTTTAAATATTTCTAAAAAATGGAATTTAAAAAATGAAAGTGGAAGAAACCGAACTTGTGAAAAAATAAAACGGAATTTTGAAAAAATAAAACGGAATTTATAGGGCCCTACTACCAACTAGGGATGCAACAATATTTGGTATTTTACCGTTCAATACGCCCTGTTTGGTTCAATGCACGACGGAAAACAACGGTATGTTCGGTACGGTTCCTCTTCTCAAAACTATGTGCAGCCGTGCATGCTGGGTGATCCTTTCAGAGCAGAGACATTGTTCAGGCTCAGTGCCATGTGCTGCTCATGACACCTTCAGAGCCTGTGTTTGCGGCGCAGAAGAACCTGTTACTCTACATTCTGCTGGCTGTTTGTACGACTCCTCACCAACCGTCCACGTTTCACCGTCATTCCTCCGCCTTTTGACTGGAGAGGTGCCGACAACAGTCCGCAGCCATCCCGGGTGCTGGCGTGGATCCTGCTGCATGTGTGTCAGACTGGAGCTGTCTGTCTATAGAGCTGCATGTACAGGCTGGGGCGTGGATGCTGTGAGCACGGGCCAGGATGTTTCCAACTCGCGGGGCCCCGCATGTACGGCAAAATGTTGCCTGCACCGCCCGCTGCACAGCCAATCAGCACTGGCTCACAGCTGCGATGCATTCATGGACCGTTGTAAAATAGCAGATACCTAGACTTTCAGTTTAAAAAATTACCCTAACCAAGATTAATTGATCATTTCTTCACTTGCACCTCCCTGCGAGTAGCCCGCTGACCTGCACATCACTAGTGTGCATGTATATATGTATGTTTATCTGTGTATATGCATGTATACATTTATGCATTGTGTGTGTGTATATATATTTATTTTGTGATTGCCGTAACCGTACCGTTACCCAAAAACCGTGATGCATACTGAACCGTGGGAAAACTGTACCGTTGCATCCCTACGACCAACGCTGTGATTGTTTTCCTCTCCAGGGGAGACGTGGAACCCTATGAAGCTTTATTACCAACTGAGGAACGTCAGAGAACGTCTGGCTAAGAACCTGGTGGAGAAAGGCGTCCTGACCACGGAGAAGCAGAACTTCCTGCTCTTTGACATGACCACGCACCCTCTGACCAACAACAACATCAAACAACGACTCATCAAAAAGGTCCAGGAGGCCGTGTTGGAGAAGTGGGTCAACGACCCCCACCGCATGGACAAGCGCATGCTAGCGCTCATCTTCTTAGCCCACTCCTCAGACGTCCTGGAAAATGCCTTCGCCCCACTGCTTGATGACCAGTACGACCTAGCGATGAAGAGAGTGAGACAGCTGCTGGAGCTGGAGCCTGAGGGTGAGAGCATGAAGAGCAACAGCAACGAGCTGCTCTGGGCTGTAATCGCTGCTTTTATCAAATAATTACAATAAATCATCATCTAGAGCAGTTACGGCATTCAAGTGGCATTTTGACCCTGGAATCCTCTTCTAACTCTACATGGTGACTCAGTAAATAAACCCATGGGTTCTAATCCTCCCCCCATGACTGGAGATCTGGATTCCCTCCCCCCACTAATAATAATAGTTATTTTGTTTTTTGCAGCTAATTACCCCCCATTACTGTGGCTGTTTACCAGGTGTTGTTTATATGGTTACCAGGCTTGGGGTTAATTACAATTACATCTTCAATTATCCATGTTCAGTTACAACTCCATTATGATTACTGTGACCAGCATTTTCCCCAATTACAATTAAAATAACAATTATTATTATAAAGTCAAATAAAATTATGTTCTTAATGTCTAAAGTTCAATTAAAATTAATCACAATTACTGAACCTTTATTATATAACCTTTTTAAATGTAGTCTTCCTCTTGTGTTAGCTTTCCGTTAGCATCTCTAATGCTAATGTCTTAAATCAGCTGTAAAACACACTAATAAATATTATCTATCATCTAATTAGTTTCGCATCTATTGATTACCTTATTAGGATTCCTAATCAATGAATATATAGGTATTAATATTTATGGTGTGGGCGTCTGAGCTTTTTTTTCCTGTCACTATACCCACAGATTACATTTATTTTATAAAATAAAATGATCCTCAAGACAACCGAAAGGTAAACTTGATACAAAACATATTTTAATAATTGTTAACTACGTATGCCTATGTGTAAGCCATAGAACATGGTTCCATGGTTTTGTTTTTAATGACATTATGAATGACAGTTTTTTTTTTTAATAGAATTTCAATGCAAATTACAATTATCTGAACTCAATTACAATTCAATTATGATTACAACAGCAACATATTTTTCAATTACATCATCATTGTAATTATCAATTACACAATTATAATTGACCCCAACCCTGATGGTTACTCTAGACAGCGACACATGACAAATCCAGACATATCTCCTTTTTTTTTTTTTTTTTGTGTGTGTGTAAAATATGGCGTTTAAGTTCTCGGTTACTGAAGGTGAGTTCAATGTTTCCAACTGTTACTGTACACGTTTATTAATACTCATGAGTCATGGTCTGAAGAAGTTTTCCACCATAATGTTAAAATAGATGATAAAGGATCTGTGCTGCTGTGATTAGCATGCGGTACAGTCTTTGCTAACACCCAAACCATCACAGCTAATGTTTTACAGTAGAGGGGGGAAAGCTGTCATGTTTAGTAATTCAGTAACATCAGAACAGTCCTTTAAGGTTGTATTTCCAACCATGACATTAGCATTAAAACGTTTACTTTCACAAATGCTCAACAGTGACTTTATTTTTGATACAAGCATTTTTAATTTTTAGCTGTTGACCAAGTACGGGACCAGAACAGTTGGTTTTTATTCTTTGGTTATACCCTCAGCTGGTGTAGATTTATTAAAAACAAAGCCAAAATGTAGTGATCAGTTTGCCAACTTCATTTAATGGTGTTCAAATAATCCTTAAATGAACTGAAACGCTGTAAATAAATAATCGCCACCTATTGGAAACCAACTAGGCCCAGTTTATGGAGTGGAAACCAACCAGTGCAATTACTATTAATTCTAATAACTAAACCTGTCACATGCTCATTGGTTCTATTCAGTAGATGAATTCCATTCTGTTTATTATATTTCTTTATTCTGTCCATGTGCTTGTGGGTTTGTCGGTATCTACGAAGCCTTTTCAGGATGAAGTCTATCTTTGCTCTTAATTCTGTTTTTGCCTCTTTTTACATTTTGTTCTGTTTAAAAAAACTTTGGCTCCTCGACGTCGCACATCTCTGGAAAAGCTGATGCTTGATCTGCGAACGCCTTCTTTAAATATTGTATGTAGCAAAAGGATGGGATGAGAGTGATAGATTATATATGTGGTGTGTGGAAATCTCCTCAAACTGCAGATTTAAAATATACAAATGATATAAATTGTCAAATAAAGGGACTTTCTGTCTGTGTACATTTTTACTCTTATTAATAAATCAATGACTTTGAAGTGATTATTTAATTATTTAACATTTGGATTTCACAGGACTTAACGGCTGTGCTGCAGATACCACAGCACACCCTCGACAGGTGTGGTTGGTTTGGTTTATCCATTCACATTCAGACCCACCTTCCAATTGGTGCTTAATTTTTTAAAGAACTCAAAATCAGGAGATAAAGTAAAGCAAAAGTTTTGTCTCAGATCATCAAACCTTTATAGGTATGAATTAAAATGAATAGATGGTGTTAAATGTAATGGAATTCATTAATAGGAGATCATTTTAAAAAAGTTTTTCTTTCATTTTTCCTAATAAAGTGCTTTATTTCACTCTTTATATAAATGCAGACAATACTAATCTACTTTCTACATGGTGAACATAAGTTGCTCCCAATTTTGTCGCCTTTCTATTGAATGTTTGATAAAGATTTTGTTTATTTCCAGTTTAAAAAACATTTTCAATCAAAGGAAAAAAGTGTTCAAATGCAATTATTTGGGTTTCCAGTATTTTTATTTTTTTTTGTATTTCAACACTTTTTTTTTTTTGAAATAAATGTTTTGATTGAAAAGTCTTTTTAATAACACAACATCTATGCTATGCTAAGCTAACTACCTACTAGGGCTGCTCGATTATAGAAAAAAATAATTATCACGATTATTTTAGTCATAATTGAAATCACGATTATTCAAACAATTATTTGTAAACCAATTTTTTTTCATTTTTGTACAGGAAAAAACTATAAAATATATTCTTTAAACATAAATAAAATCCTTCAAACACTAAAATCAAGAATGTTCACTTTTGAACAAAAACCAAACACTTATACGTCATGTGTCTCTAAGTTTTCATCATCAAACCCAAAGTTTTCCATAGAAGAGAATTTGACTGTTTACCAGTGTTTCTCCATTTTTCAGACTTTCCCAGTGTTAGCCTGTAGGCTAGCTTTGGCTTTGAGAGGGGCGGGGCGGAGGGGAGGAGCTTGCATGTGCGTGGATTAAACAATTCAGTTTGTATTAATAACGTGTGTGCCAAGCTTTATTATTTGTAGATGTCTGAAATTGTGGATTTGATTTATGTAGTTTTTTCTCGATTGTTATTTTTGTAATCGTTGGGTGTAATAATCGAAATCATAATTGAATTTCGATTAATTGAGCAGCCCTACTATTCCCTACTCAATATTCACTATACTTCTCTTAATTACACAAAATTGCTCACCGTTGATGACAGAATTGATAAATGCTAGTTTTTATAGGAGGGGGCGGGGCCAATCTGTTGATCATGTGAAGCCATCAAAACATCACAAACACCACTATTCTCAGCCAATAGCAAATTTAGCAGGTTTTCAACCCATAGCGGGCATTGAGCAGTAACTTTTACAGTTTTTACAACAACATACAATTAAAAATAATTGAAATACTTTTGACTGAAATGTCAACACTATTCCATAAAAGAAAAACGTGGACTTGGTTGCACTTTATAATGTTTTGGTTTTATTTTGCAACGTTGCAGCTCGTTCAGTGACCTCTCCGTCAGAGATGTGAGACCATGGTGAATCAAAGGCACGTTCACACAGGTGAATCCTAGAGCGTTTTACTGTAAATAATAATGTAACCAGAATAGAAAAGCAGTCAAACGTCCCACTGAGTGAGCAGAAATAATCACTGAAAGAAATAAAAAGTCCTGGTGTAAAGACTAAATCACTAAATACTAAAACAGCAAAATAACATGTAGTTCATACACGTACAGATTGAACATCTTTTTTTAAAACATCAATAACTAATGCTACATCTTACAGTTGTATTCTATTAAAACATTTCCGTGGTGAAAAAAGTGGAATGTCATTTTTCCCCAATGCACTAAACACATTTCCAATAATAAAGATTATGAACTAGCATTTAAAAGGTTAGTGTAAACTTAGATTATCAACAACAAATCTATGTTTCAGATTGGAAAAAAGAAAAAAAAACAACTTTTTAACTCCCATCTTTAAGATAAATTAACTCTCACTTCCTGTAGAAACTCATTTACAAACTATTGAAGGAAAATCAAACTGAAACAATTGTATACAAAGGAAATAAAAAACAAACAATCCTCCACAGCAAAAATGAAGCAATGGAGGTTAAAAAACAAAACAAAAAACAGTTATTTTATGCACTTTATACAGTATTTTAGAGCTGAAAACACACGTTCCATGTGGTCCTTGAGAGCGCCGTGGCTTTAAATCACTCATTCGATTCCTTTGACTTTCAGTTCCTCTCGAACACGACTTAAGTAGTTTGGGTCTGGGTATCCGTAGCTGTAAACACACATGGACACATTCAGTCACAACACAACTTTACAGCTATAAATGAAACAGACTTTAAACCATCAAACATAAAACTGCATCTGAAATAAAACATATCAGCAATAAATGCATTTTAGATGATCAGTCTGAAGCTGAATAGAGATTTTGTTACTATTACGAGTCTTTTATATCGACTTTTAGTAATTATGTCATATTTTGTCAAACATGTGGTTTGAAAAGTGCTTTTTTATTGCATGTGCAGCTTCTAAAACGTCTCTGTAGGTCAGGTCACATAAAATAGACTTTCAGCTCTTTTAACCAGTGATTCTCAACCTTTTTAAAATAAAGGTCCCAGAGAGCGGGGGAGGGGGACCCCCACTGTAGCTGAAGGTGGTTGAACACAGACATGAACATTGAAGAACAGTCATGTGGAGACAGGACCATCTATAAGGGGGAATAAAGGAGAGATTTTTGGGGTCCATCCATAAAGTCAGTAAAATGATGGTCTATTGTTGGTTGAGGGTGGGGAATAATATCATCTAAAAAGTAAAAACAATAGTTTAAACTGATAAATAATAGGCATGACAAATCATATATGTGGTTAAATTGACAAAAAGAAAGAGGTTAAAAGTGACGATAATGGATCAACAACATATGTGACATTAGGTGAGAAAGTGATTTATTTTGGTTGTGGTCATTAAGCCTTAGTTTAAACTCCAGTTTAGTTCCTCTGTTTGTTGTTTTTGTGTTTGTTCACTCACCTTTAGTTTGTTTTTCAGTGGCTTGTGTTTAATCGCCTGAATCATCTTAGTTTAGTTTGTGAATGTGAAAGCAGGGCTCCCCATTTACATTATTAAGGGTGGGGGTGTTACGGCTGGTTCCTCCTGTTCAGTCTGTCCTTCCTCCCTCTCACCTAACACACCTGATTCACATCAGTAATCAGGTGGAGAGGGGGGAGGAGCTACTGTATAAAGAGCTGAGATGACCAGAACAAAAGAGGCACATCATCATCAACCATCAGCCAACATGTGGGGCGAGCCCCCTCAGCGCCCCACTCAACACTTTGTAAGTTTATTATTTTAGTTTGGACTAGAGATTACTGGTAGTCCAGTTTTAGTGACATTTAACTAAATTTAGAGGGTGGATGATGGGTGTGACGACCCTGTTTTATAGGTCTGGGCGATAAAATGATAAAAATATACATTGTGATAGAGATGTTATCAATAGAAATATCTTTGATAATTTCACTAAACTCCATTAGAAAAAAACCTGCAAAACAACCCCTGACCCAAAACCACAAGGCATTCTGGGGGATGTAGGCAGAGGAACAGCTTGAGTCGCTCCAAAGTATCTGTTTACACCAGTGGGCGTGCACTGTAGCTCCTCCCACTCAACGTCCTTGAAGCCAAAACACGGCGCTAAGGGGCGGCGCCATCTTGCAAATATGACATAATTTGGAACCAGATTCTGCACAGTAGGGTCCGGTGGGAGGAGCCCTGGTAACACGCCCCGCGTGCTGTGATACATAATGAACCGTTAATTAATGGTTAAAGACCAGACACCCAACGAAGTGAACCAGTCCAAGATCCTCCTCCAGATCCACCTAAAGCTCAACACACCTGTCAACAGATGAACCTGCAGCAACGATAATGAACTGGAAACTGAACTAAAGCTAACAAAGCTAAGCTAACTAACAGGACTGGGCTAAGAACTAATGCTAACCACCTCATAAAAATAATAAAGTAAAAAGTCCACGTCTTAATGTTCTCACACCACAGAGAGCCACTGATTTACTTATGGTCAGATTTAACACTTTTATGGAACGATAAAAAACTAACATGAAATAAATGTTAGCATAACACTAACGTCACTATTCATCCATCCGTTAGTTAAATGTCACATGTTAAGAAGACAAACCTGGTCCCATTAGACAGTCATGTAACTATTAGTGCTGGGTATCGCCAGGTACCTCACCGTACGATATATCATGATATTTTTGCCCACGATAATGATATCATGATACATTGATACTGTGATAATCAATATCGTGGGAAATTTCATCCAGTAAACATTATGATATCTGTGTCACTGAAGAAATTCAGATTTTATCATCTGCACTGAATCCATTTCACAGGAATTAAAAACATTATCAATCAATTTCACATGAATGACACACACACACACACACACACACACACACACACACACACACACACACACACACACACAGTACATGTGTAAATATCCACTCCTCACCTATTGTCTCATTGTACAGTGTATATACTGCATTATCTGTGTATCATGTATCTATAAATATATATCTATACTGTATATTGTTTTCATCATGATTTGTATGTTGCAATAAAAAAACCAATAATAAATAATCGATATTTGGTGCCAGTGAATCGATAACGTTTCGCGAGACAAAACATTGTGATATATCGTATCAATATTTTGGCACACCCCTAGTAACTAATGACTATTACACCTAAATATGATTTATTTTTTAATTGAGTTTTTTTTTTTGTTTTTTTGACCTTTTAAATGTTGAAGATTACGTTTAAAATAAAAGTATTTACATTTATCAACTATTTGTTGATATGAAACACTTATTGTGATACATTTTTCAGGCATATTGCCCAGCCCTACTGTATAGGGTGGGCCCAGTGTCGTCCCTACTTTAGTTCAGTTTAAATCTTTAGTCCCTTTTGTTTGACTTATTTTTGATGTTTGTGTTTCTACATTTAAGAACTTTATTTTAATAAACACTTTAAAGTCTTTATTTCTGTCTGACATCATTTATGTTGCAGCTTTTTGATAAAACATCTTTGAGGGGCCGTAACATGGGGTCAAACTAAACATTTTATTTTATATAGTGCATAACTAAAATATCAGTGATAAATACATATTTTCATATTTTAAATTGATTTATACTTTGAAGTATTATTATTTATTTATACAATGTATTAATTTGAGTGGTTATTAGTACACATTTATACCCATAGATGCAATGGGACTAATCATTTGTGTTTTGTAGTAATAGTTTAAATTGGGGTGCGTCCCAGCCCCTGGACAGGGTCGTACCAGGTCGGACCTCCGTGTGTGGAGGTCTTGTGGTGGATGTCGTTCCATGTGACCACGTTGCTTCTACCGGTAGTTGAGGACCGACCGATGGTGAAGATCAGCCTCTGGTCAAAAGCTCGTTCTAGAAGCTTCAGAACAGCTTTGCCCTCAGTGGAGTCTGGCAGGTACGCAGCACGATTCAAACCGTCATAATGCTGACCTGGGTTTGGATGCTCCTGCTACACACACACACACACACACACACACTTTATCTATTAGGGCTGTTGAAAAAAAATTGATTTCATGATATATCGAGATATTACGTCGCACGATTCTCAGATCGATTCTAGATGCATCCATATTGAAAATATATATTATTTATTCATTTTTTTAATCTTTATTTAACCAGGAAACTGTTTTCCACTGCAGGAGACATTGTAACCTGGACATGTTGACCAGCTTGTGTTTTTTAAATAAAATCTAAAATTTATTTGTGGTTCTAGGCGTGTACTGTACCTCAGTTAAGTTACACTAAAGTCACAGTTGGTTTAAAAGCCACAAGCAGATTGTATGTTATGTTTTTATTTTAAATTGTTGGCACATGGCATGTTAAAGACAACGTTTTCAGTGTAAAATATGCCAATAAAATATATTTAATACATAATGTTCTCATGGTGTACACATATACAGATTAGTTGTTTCTTAAGTCATATATAAAGAAAAATCGCAATAATCGCCTATACTGTAATATCGGGATGTATTGTATCGTGATATGACTCGTATCGCCAGATGCCAAGCTATACACACCCCTAATATCTATCATCTATTGGTTACCTTGTTAGGCTTCCTAATCAATGACATAGTATATGTATATGACAGTATACCCATAGATTTCTATATTTTATAAATAATAAAATGATCCTGAAGAGAAATGTTGATCTCAAACATATTTTAATAATTAATAACTACCTGTGTGTCAGACATAACTAGTTAAACCCAGGTTTGGGTTTAAATCAATTTAAATGACAATTTTAATAGAATGTTTTACCAATTACAATTAAGATTATAACAGAAACACATTTGTTAAATTATAATTACGCCATTACGTTGTAATGAATTATCATGTACGTGATTACTGTAACCCATGTGACCATGTCCTGTGTGCTCTTACCCCCTGAACTCCACCTGGAATAAAATAACTGATGACGATGGTTCCGTATTTCTCAAATCCAGGTAAACTTTCTCTCATTTTGGTGACGGACATTCTTCCTCCTTTGGGTTGCGTCCCCTTCAGGACCCCATAAAGCGCCCCACATGTTGGACACACTGGCTTGTATTGGAACGCTTGGTCCAGGCAGTCGCTGCAGAACGAGTGTTTGCACCTCAGGGTGGTCTTCTTCTTCTTCTCTAGTGCTGACATGTCCTCCATGCAGATGGCACAGGTTTTGTCTTCGGTTGATTTGTGGCGTGTTGGTGACGTTGGGGTTCTCACGCTCTGGGTTCTAGTCGGACTTGTGTGATTCTGGGTTCTAGTCGGACTCCTGCTGGAATGTCTTTGACTTCTTGAGCTCTGTGAGAGACGGTTCTTGAGTTCGGCTACGTGAGCAAACGGACCCTTCACCGTCACCTCCTGAGTGTCAGATCTGAAGATAAAATCCAGGAGAGGAAAATCTTTCTGTAGGTTTCTGATTTCTGGACCGTTGAGGACGGAGACAACCTGGAGGTCCGAGGCCACCCTCTGGTAGAAGCTGATGAATCTTTGTCTGATGAGATGTGAATGAACATCAGCTCCACTGACAGACTTCCTCATAGGTTTGATAATCACGAGCCCAGTGCTGCTAGGTCTTCCACGTCCTTCTCTTGGGTCACGCAGTTTCTCAATAGTAAACTGGTGATGGTCCCCGTGAAGTTTTTCAAGCTTCTCCGCGTATTTTTTCGAAATATAAGACATAACATCCATGGAAACCTCGACCACGTGCTTCTGCGTTGACGTGTTCTGCTCCAGTCTAGAGATGTGTGTACGTTTGACAGAACTAGGTCCATGTTGGGGGGTTTGAAGTTTGTTTAAAATATTATCCAGCTGATTGAAGGTTCCAGTAAATTTGTAGCAGGAATCATCTGGTTTTCCTTTGTAGAGCCAACAAACAGTCTTCAATATTTCTGGGTCAAAACATCTTTTATCAACAGAAATGGTGATGTTGGAAAGGAACTGAAACAAGACACATCAGATTAAACTTGAACCTTTTTTAATAAGCACATACTGAGAAATGACAAGTATTTCTCTCTAATGTATAACCAAAGTAATACAGCTATTAGATTACTGGGTATTTGTTAATCCTCTAGTTCAGTGGTTCTTCATACATGTACCCCCTGCTCCTGCATACTTAATAAACATAATAATGTAATGTCATATACAGGAATAATAGAACTAGAATATTTGCATTTCCTTAGGAAATGTGAGGATGAAGGCGCTGCCCAGCGTCATTGAACACGGCATTAGCATTACCGTTAGCATTAACTAACATTAGCATCAGCCTAACACTGACATTAACGTTTGTTAGCATTAGCCTAGCATTTGCTAACATTATCTAACATTAATATTAACAAAGCATTAACCTAACATTAGCATCAATATAGCATTAACCTAATATTAGCTAGCATCAATATAGCATTAACCACTGCTCATTTAACCTCAACACATCATTGTTTATATTAATATTGTATTATTTTCATGTATAAAAACAATCAGTAGAGTCAGGTAAACATAATATGGATTTCTATTGAAAATGAAAACAAAAGTTAATATCCTGTTAATTTAAACTGTTGTTGTGTTGGTTGGACTTTATTCAAATAAAATGTGAATATTTGACATTAAATGTTGTTTACTTGTTAGTTTATGTCCATTCATTTATAGATGATTCCCTTATAACAAACAGGAAATGTATTAAAACTCACCTGTACTGTCCAGTATCAGATAATTATTTATTTATTAACACTGTACACATTATTATTTTGGATAAAAAGTTACTTCAGATCGAATCGTTTTAAATTAAATATCGTCCTTGAATCAAATCGTTGAACAACGACTCATGAATAAAATCGTTGCTAAAACCAGGGTTTGGGTCAATCACATTTTTCAGTTACAATTACGTTTTCAATTACAATTACAGTGACCAAGATTTTTGTACAATAATTTTTAATCCTCTGAAAGTCAATTACAATTACGTTCTCAATCAGTAAAGTTAAATTACAATTAATCATAATTACTGAGCCTGAAATAAATAACTTAATAAAAGTGAACCTTCCTCTTGTGTTAGCTTTCTGTTAGCATCTCTAATGCTAACAGGTCCTAAATCAGCTGTAAAATACACTAAAAACTAATATCTATCATCTAATGTATTTCCTATCTATTGATTACCTTGATAGGATTCATAATCAATGAAAATATAGGTTTTAATATTTATGATGTGGGCGTCTGAGCCTTTTTTGTGTCTGTATACCTCTATATTTATATTTATTTTGAAATGGTAAAATGTGGGAAAGCTTGATATGAAACATATTTTAATAATTGTTAACGTAACTGCATATGTGTAGAACAGTTTTGCGTTAAATTATAATTGACAATTTTTGTAGATTTTCCAATTACAAAGTCAATTATCTGAACTCAATTACAATTTAATTACAACATACGACAGGAACAGATTTTTAAAATTATGATTAGAATTATGCCATAATTGTAATTATCAATTACACAATTATAATAAGCCTTTTCACACTCTGGAAGTGCGCATGCGCGACCGGCGGAGGTCATAGGTCAAATGTAAACACAACGCTGTTTGTGCTATACGCTGAGACTTTCAGCTGACTTTCTGTACAATAAATACTTAATCTATCTGATATTTAATATATTATAACGCGTTTAAATGAATATTTGGGCTTTTATTTGTAATTTATGGTTGGCTGAATGTGTGAAAAAAATTGATAAATATTAACTATATATAGTATTGTTTAATATTATAAATTATAACTAAACATATATTAATGGTAGTGGTACTGTGAGATGAAAATACACAGAGAAAAACAGAATATACTGTGTAGTTTATTTCTAGATGTGTTCATGACTAATAATTGATCCATATCACAGACGTGTACTGTACATGTATATAAACTATAGCCATTATATGACACCAGGCAGGTATTACAGTATGAGTTCAGTTTGAAAAGGTACATTTATGAGGTACATTATTCATTAATCAGGTTAAAAAATGTACAAATTTGAAGGAAGTGCACAATGGACAGTCATTTCATTTTATTTTAGTCTTATTGCTCCTTTTTTCTGTATAATTATCAATATTAGGGTTGTTTTTTATTACCCCGCTATGCTGTTTATACTGTACTTACACTTTAATAAACCCCTCTATGTTTAATAAAGTATTTTCTGATTAAGTGATACAGCACTGATCAGCTGAGTCATGTTTACTAAATGTGACAATAACCTGAGTCACTGTTGAAACGTCACAGGAAAAACCAGAATTGTGCAGCATTAGCTTTAGCAGCATTAGCTTTAGCAGCATTAGCTTTAGCAGCTAACTCTGTCTTTCTGCCATGGAGATTGATGCCACGTTTGCGCAAAACATATTTTAAGGAATCAACTCTCCAACAGGTAAACAAATTATATATATACAGTGGTATGAAAAAGTTTGGGCACCCTTGTAAATGTTCATGATTTTCCTTTATAAATCATTGGTTGTTTGGATAACAAATTCCAGTTAAATTTATCATATAGGAGACAAACACAGTGATATTTGAGAAGTGAAATAAAGTTTATTCGATTTACAGAAAGTGTGCTAGAATTATTTAAACAGAATTAGGCATGTGCATAAGTTTAGGCACCACAAAAGAAAAAAAATACTTAATATTTTGTAGATCCTCCTTTTTCTGAAATAACAGCCTCCAAACGCTTCCTATAGCTTCCAATTAGGGTCTGGATTCTGGTGGGAGGTATTTTGGACCATTCTTCTCTGCAGATCATCTCTAGTTCAGTCAGGTTTGATGGTTTCCGAGCATGGACCGCCCGTTTTAAAGCACACCATACATTTTCAATAATATTCAGGTCTGGGGACTGAGACGGCCATTCCAGGATGTTGTACTTGTTCCTCTGCATGAATGCCTTAGTAGATTTTGAGCAGTGTTTAGGATCATTGTCTTGTTGAAAGATCCAGCCCCGGTGCAACTTCAACTTTGTCACTGATTCCTGGACATTGTTCTCCAGAATCTGCTGATATTGAGAGGAATCCATGCGCCCCTCAACTTTAACAAGATTCCCAGTGCCTGCACTGGACACACAGCCCCACAGCATGATGGAACCACCACCAAACTTTACTGTAGGTAGCAAGTGCTTTTCTTGGAATGCTGTGTTCTTTTTCCGCCATGCATAACGCCCCTGGTTATGCCCAAATAACTGTATTTTAGTTTCATCAGTCCACAGCACCTTGTTCCAAAATGAAGCTGGCTTGTCCAAATGTGCTTTAGCATACCTCAAGCGACCCCGTTTGTGGCGTGTGCAGAGAAAAGGCTTTTTACTCTTCCATACAGCATCTCCTTGTGTAAAGTGCGCTGAATAGTGGAACGATGCACAGTGACACCATCTGCAGCAAGCTGATGTTGTAGGTCTTTGGAGCTGGTCTGCGGGTTGACTGTGACTGTTCTCACCATCCTGCGCCGCTGCCTTTCGGAGATCTTTCTTGGTCTTCCACTTCGGGCCTTAACTAGAACTGTGCCTGTGGTCTTCCAATTCCTCACAATGTTCCTCACAGTTGAAACTGAAAGCTTAAATCGCTGGGATAGCTTTTTGTATCCCTCCCCTAAACCATGATGTTGAATTATCTTTGTTTTCAGGTCATTTGAGAGGTGTTTTGAGGCTCCCATGTTGCCACTAATCAGAGAAGATGCAAAGAGGAAACACCTAGAATTTTCCTACTTAAATACCCTGACTCATGATTGGATTCACCTGTGTATGGAGATCAAGGATCACTGAGGTTACCAAAACAATTTTGAGTTCCAATAATTAGTGCTAAGAGTATTAAAATCAATAAGATGCAAGGGTGCCTAAACTTATGCACATGCCTAATTCTGTTTAAATAATTCTAGCACACTTTCTGTAAATCATATAAACTTTATTTCACTTCTCAAATATCACTGTGTTTGTCTCCTATATGATAAATTTAACTGGAATTTGTTATCCAAACAACCAATTATTTATTAAGGAAAATCATGAACATTTACAAGGGTGCCCAAACTTTTTCATACCACTGTATATATATATATATATATATATATATATATATATATCAGTCAGACTCCTTCCTACACCGTCAACAATGAAGAGTTTATCCCTTTGACCTAATGCGGAAGTACTGAACCAGATTTGACCCCAACCCTAGCTAACAAATCTTTACTAAATCGAATCGTTACACCCCTAGTTTATAAACACAGAGGATTATAATGAACTCAGAAACACTTACTTCACCTTTTGTCTCTTCAGACCAGATTAAAGTAGAGCTAATCATTGTCATGTGCAATAATAACACAATATTATTATAATATAAACTGTACGGCTCTGATCGTGGGAAAGTAGAACTCTTTAAAATCGTGTATACTTGAATAATGTCGTAAAATACCATAAATCTGCTTTTTCACTTCCAAATATCTGAACACAAATGATTTAAAAACGTGAATTTACCAAAGAGTTCATGTATAATAACCTACTCTGGTTATTATTTGAACAGAAGCTTCTGCGCAGAATCCATATTTCTTCTTTATCGGTTTCTACGACCGATAAACGATTCCTAAACTAAGCTTAGTTTAACCTCAGAACATTAGCTCATTGACTCACTAACGTCTGTATCTGAGTTATTAAACAGTGAAATAAGTCAGACTTACCTCCATAATGTAGTGATTGTCGGTAGTAACAGTTTAGTTTAGTTTAGTTTCACTTTCAGCTCAAATGAAACCATCTGTTGACCTTTAGCGCCATCTGTCGGTAGAACTGACAAACACTCACTAAACCAGGAAGTATTTTCTTCTTCTTTGGTGTTTTATGGCAGTTGATCTGTTTTAAGGAGCATTACCGCCACCTACTGGGCTGGAATTAGGACAGGATTAGACAGTTAGTCTTCAATAAAACTATAGATAGTTGAATAAAAATGACTCTGGTAAAAATAAAAGTATTGAAGTTGCTTCTTTACTTGAGTAAAAGTAAAAGGTGAGAAAGTACATGCTACTAAATGTCAATAAGTTAAAATAAATAAATAAATAAAACTAATGTCCCTTAAATAATAACACAGGGATTTTAAATCAGCAAATTACATTTTTTATTTATTTATTTATTTTTAAGAACTTGTAGTAAACTGGAAAATGGAAATAAATTAAATCTGTTACCTTTGAACACCTGGAGAATTTAGCACTTATTATAAATACAATTTGTAAATAAAAAGTGTCAAGAAAAAAAGTAAATGCAAATGTTCAGTTAAACCCAGAGCAGCTTTGAGTTTAACATTTTTAAAAACTTTGAAATATGAACTATAAAACTAACAGACCTGCCGAACAGAAAAAAGACCAAACTACCAACATTTTGCATCTTTTTACTTTATGACGTCATCTTTGACGATCTTAAAAGAAACCAGCTTATTTTTAAAATGTACGGAGTAGAAAGTACAGATATTTGTTTTTAAAAAAAGTAGGAAGTAAAAAGTCACCAAAAAATAAATAAATAAAACAATAGTTTTTAGTCATTTTGTGTATTTATCTGTCATTTTGGTAATTTCTGCTGGCATTTTGTGTATTTTATTATGTGTTTTTGTTTTTTCTTTTGTGTTATATTTCCATTTTGTTTATTGTCAATCTGTGCCTTTTTAAATATTTTTTCAGTATTTTTGTCGTATTGGTTATTTTTTCTGTCATAGTGTAATAGTGCATTTTGCTGTTTTGTGTGTTTGTTATTTTGTGTATTATGTCTGGCTTTTTATAACTTACAATTTCCTGAATTACAATTTTTGGTGGATTTGTCTTGGGGGCCGCACAGAATTAGACCAAGGGCCGCATGTAGGCCCCGGACCGATGGTTGCCTATCCCTGGTCTAAAGTCACATCTGTCAAGTCTCGATTTTTAATCTATAATTTCTGCACTGAGAGTAAAATGACTAAATGATTGCATACCTCAATCTGTAGTGTCATCAGAGGTGAAAGTAATGCATTACAAGTACGAACATTACTGTAATTAAGTTGCTTTTATGGGTACTTGTACTTTTTTTAAGTGTATTTTTAAATCAGTAATTTTACTTGTACTTCAGTACATTTTAAAAGACGTAAAGTTATTCATTACATTTCTACACTAAACTGTTACTGAGTAAATTATTACATTAGGTTATTTTAAAAAAATTATCAATAAACATTGTGAAACAACAAAAAATGAAATTACCAGAAAACAATCAAATGCATCACATCATAGCCGACCAATCAGATTAAATGTAATGTATTACATCATAGCCGATCAATCAGATTAAATGTAATGTATTACATCATAGCCGATCAATCAGATTAAATGTAATGTATTACATCATAGCCGACCAATCAGATTAAATGTAATGTATTACATCATAGCCGACCAATCAGATTAAATGTAATGTATTACATCATAGCCGACCAATCAGATTAAATGTAATGTATTACATCATAGCCGACCAATCAGATTAAATGTAATGTATTACATCATAGCCGACCAATCAGATTAAATGTAATGTATTACATCATAGCCGATCAATCAGATTAAATGTAATGTATTACATCATAGCCAACCAATCAGATTAAATGTAATGTATTACATCATAGCCGACCAATCAGATTAAATCTAATGTATTACATCATAGCCGACCAATCAGATTAAATCTAATGTATTACATCATAGCCGATCAATCAGATTAAACCATAACAGCATTGAATGAGGTTATTTTCATAAATGTATCTATACTTAGAGCTTTATAATTGTTTTTATTTTGAATTAAATTCATTAGTGTTATTTGATTTTATAAAAAATTGTACATTTTGACAAACCTTTTATTTTATACAAATGTCTTTGGAAAATAAATATAGTTCCATTTATGGTAGATTTGTTCTCTTCCTTTTTAAGTTTCTACATGAGATTTTTACTGTATAAGGGACCCGTACCAAGATTTATTACCAACAATAAACATGGAGGTGAAAGTAAATTGAGTCCTATTTAATTGAGCTACTTTTTACTTGTACTTGAGTTAATATATCAGTATTATTTATACATTAGTTCTATAAGAATCTTCTCTATTTAAGTATATTTGGTTTTGTGGCTGAAAAATCATTTAACAGATTGAAAATGAAACAGAACTGAATTAAATTGAATGGATTAACAGCCGCGTGTGGAACTGTATAACTATTTATTTGTTGCAGTAGAGCACAAATGTCAAACTCAAGGCCCGAGGGCCAAATTCGGCCATTCAGAGCATTCGATTCGGCCCGTAAGAGAAAATGAAAATGACAGAAAACATGAATCATTGTGTAAATTACCAAATAATTCAGTTGTAAATCAGTGTTGCAAGAACTCTGAATTTTTCCCAAATGCTGCAATTTTTCTCCAAATATTCCACGAAAATCTCTCCAAATTAAATACAAATTGGTCAAAAAATAAAAAATTAAATATATTTAAGTATCTGTCACTTACTGCTTGGATATTGTTGATGCCTTCCATATTTTATGTTTAACTGGAAGTCTAAACTTGGGCACATTAATGTTGAAATTGTTTGTTTTCCAAACTAAAACCTGTGGCCCACTTGTGGTCAAATTGGTCCATATTTGGCCCCTGAACCAAAATGAGTTTGACAGCCCTGGAGCAGAGGATGAGGTGTTGGCCCCATGCAGACGTAGAGAATGAACAAAGCAGGAATAAGTTAACAAACGTTCATTTAATAATAAAACTCAAACTCACAAAATACAAAATAAACAAACAAAGACGACGATTCAGCAATTATTCTGTGTCCGAACACAGATAAACAGGCTAATTATGGAATGAAATACTGAGTGTAAAATGGGAGGAGCCTAATCCCGCACACACACACACACACACACTGACAGGACATGAGTGATTTACAGATTAGTGAAGACATTAAGACGTGAACAGAAGTAAAATCTTTCATTGAACAAACTCCATTTAAAAAAATTAAAATCAAACTTTTGGTTCTTATTACAATGATCAGGTATTTGATACAGAACAGAATACACTTAAGACATTTTCTGCTAACTGCTAATACAGTGTTTCTCAAAGTGTGGGGCGTGACAAACAGGAGGGATTAAATGTATGTCAATCATCCTAAAAACCTTCCTTCGTTGTAGCAGAAATTAAGAGCATTAAATTATTAGATATGGAACCGGAACTACGTGTAACGTGGGATTAAAGTGCAAAAATAATGATTCACATCGGCATGTTGTTTGTTTTGTGCACCAACTACCAAGAGAAATTCCTTGTACTGTCCTTAAAACTGTACATGGCCATTAAAAACATTTCTGATAAACAAACTTTCATTAACTAACTTTAAAAAATAATGTTACTTTTTTTATTCTATTTGTCACAGATTGCCAACAATGTTTGGTTATTTCCTGTATTTTTGACGTCTGCACTTTTACTAGTGCTGTTAATAATGCTCTGTAATTAATTGATCTAATTAAACTCTTTTTTTTAATCTCACCTAAAAATTGCTGAGAAAAGCTGTGAACTTGAGATATTTTTATTTATAATAATGACATTATTGTGGCAGATGAAAAGATTGATAAAGTGTTTATAAAGTCATTTATTGTTTTAAACAGACTAGTCCTAAGGGCTTCTGCCACTTTTAGTTTGGCACACGTGTCAAACTCAAGGCCTGGGGGCCAAATCAGGCCCTTTTGAGCATCTAATTCTAACACATGGATACAAATGTATAAATTTTCCCACGTTTATATCACATGATTTTTTTCATCTAAAAAATCCTGAAAGTTTCCATAAATTATTCTAGTAAATTAAATAACACTTGTTCATTATATCAGGGAAATGTAAGTGAATTTAAGGTCAATTTTAACACAACTGGGCTTTGTTTGTTTTCCATCCAATGTTTTTATTTTCTACTAAAATTAACGCCATTGTAACGGGAACTCTTAAAATGACAACGGTTCTGCGCCGTTTCGTACGCAAAAAAAGATTAGCAGTGTTTTTTTTTTTGTGTTATTTTTCTACAATTAACGCGTTAAAGTCCCAGCCCTAATTTTTAGTTTTTGAGTTTTAATTTATTTCTGAAATATGTCACTTGCATTATAAAACAAACCTGATGTTACTTGTTCTGTGTTAGTTCCTTTCATACGTGCACTGAAATTCCTTTATTTGTTTTCTACTGCACTAAGTTTTAGATGTTTGAGTAATTATGAAATATGATGTTCCTTGTTCCCTGTTGGTAGAATACGTTTGAAAAAGTGTTATTTGTCAGGATTATTTTGGAGGAGCTTAAAAGTTCACCTTTTTTCAAGGTGGGAAATGCCCCAAAAAGCACTTTAAGAACCACGGTCCTAATGGAACCTTATCAGTAATATTGATCTAGACTTTTCTCATGAAATCGAGCTCGATGGACTGTTTACAACCAGAGTCCATATCAGTAGCTGTGGCGGTCATTTCCGTGAAGCCAAACCTGATGTTTAGCTTGACCTGACGTTTCAGGCCCTGCGTCGTGTCGGGCATGTCGACGACGAAGGAGCCGATTTTATCCAGCCCGTCCTCGTCTACGTACTGCGGGTTTAGCTTCTCTGTGGAGTAGAAGGAAAACTTCATATCTTTTGAGTCGGATTGCGTGGATCGTAGAGTGTGGTCCCTGGTTTCGTCCCAACCCACGTCCTCGTCCAGAGCCACGAGCTTCCAGAAGATGTCATCGCACCAAACCCCGTCGTTGTTGGTGTACTTCTTATCCACCCTGTGTTTGGACTCATCGAAACGGTTCCTCACAGCCAGACCGTAGGTGTACGCGCTTTTACGTGACGCCACTAACTCAGGGTTTCTACCAAACATCACGGCGCCCTTCACGATGGCCTCCTGAGCTCTGAGTGGACAGCGGACTTTACACTGACCGCCAAACTGATCGATCACGTGCCGATGCAGGATCTCGCTCTCAGCGTAGCCGCCCACCAGCAGGATGTAGTCGATGTTCAGACCCGTTCTGAGGATCTCCTTCACGCTATCGCTGATGCTCGCTAGACTTTCTGTGAAGAAGGACCTGAGTTTGTCTTTGGTGATCTGGATGGATCCGTCGCTCCAGGACGCTCCGTCCACCCTCTCAAAGAACTTCTCCACGTCCTTCACCTCCTGGGCCAGTTTTCCCAGATTGAATGGACAGCTGATTTCTATATCCTGGTCTTTCTTCTTGAAGAGCGTGAAGTCGTACATTATTTTCTGCACCTCTCCCGGGTATTGTCGCTCGTATTCGTTCCACACGTCGTCGCAAAATATTTCCTGAAGGAGTTCTTTGAATTTTCGGTCCACGGTTTGTCCCCCCATGTCCGTCCCACAGGCCTTGTGCAGCTCTTTAACTGTTCCCCCATCCAACACCTCGTGTACCGTGATGTCAACAGTTCCACCTGGAACACACGACACAATCATGTTTTTATTCACCAAGTACAGTTTAAAAACAGCACAAGGAGCTGGTAGTTGGTGTGGAGAACAAAAAAGAACAATAAAAATGATAAAGACAAAGGAAATACATATATTTGAATGTAAGACGGTTCCTACTGCCACCAGGGTTAATTATAGTTGATCATCAATGGTTCACAGCTCAACTAGTCTAGAACATTCTGATGGTTCTATCCTTCTGTTCACTAACCCAACCAGTCGACGCAGATGGCTGCCACCTCTGAACCTGGTTCTAACAGAGGTTTCTTCCTATAAAAAAGAGGGAGTTTTTTCTTCCCATTGTCGCTAAATGTTTGTTCATGTGTATTTTGTTTCTATCTCACTATGGACTATATTTTGTTCAACACTTTGAGATGATTTTGTTGTAATTTGCGTTATATAAATAAAGTTGAATTGAATTGCATCTTTCCATTACAATTCTGTCTTCAATCATCCATGTTCAATTACAACTAATATAACAATTATTAAATTGAACATCATCTTTTCCAAATACATTTAACATTACAATGATTTTTTTTCCCCCATGAAAGTCAATTACAATTACATTTTTAATAAGTTCAAATTCAATTAATCAATCATTCAATACATAGACTTTTATTTAAAAAAAAAAATCCCATGAACTGTAACCTTCTTGTGTTAGCATCTCTAACGCTAACGAGTCAGTTTGTCTAATTAGTTTATCATCTATTGATTACCTTGTTAGGCTTCATAATCAATGAATATATTGGTATTAATATTCATGGTGTGAACGTCTGAGCCTATTTTCTGTCATTAAAATGTTTACTGGTAAGATTTATTATCAAAAATAAATGTGTTTGTGTGAAAGTAACTTTGAGTACTATTTAGAAAAAATAAATACAATTATTCAATTGTCTGATT
Source organism: Gouania willdenowi (assembly GCF_900634775.1). Classification (NCBI taxonomy): domain Eukaryota; kingdom Metazoa; phylum Chordata; class Actinopteri; order Blenniiformes; family Gobiesocidae; genus Gouania; species Gouania willdenowi. The sequence goes on from NC_041052.1 coordinate 41,852,015, forward strand.
AATGAGACTAAAAGATGTATCGACTTCTATAGATAATATCACAAAAAATAATTAGGAAACTAATATTACTATTTTTAGAATACACATTCAAAATAGATTCTACACAAAATGTTATGTATACAGTTTATACATAAACATCAAACACAGATACTGTGTATATATATATAGATATATATAGACATACACACACATGACATATACTTAATATTACTATTTTACTGTTTACTACACATTTCATCAATTACATTTTAAATCATACAAAATATAGTGTCAATATTTAAATTAATAATATTCTCTATCACAATATATAGATTTATGTCCATTAAGTATTAATATATTTTATGTCCAGGTAAAATTGTTGATCTTCTTCATAGACTTATTAACTATATATGATTAAAAAACCTGTTATAGTCATACTTTTTTTATTTGTACTTAAGTATTTTATGTATGCCTTAATTGTACCTGGGTACAATTTTATGGAAGTAACAGTAATAGAGTAGATACATCAGAGTGGTTTATTCCATAAAGTAGGTTATGTTCAAACTCTGAGTATGTTCAGGCTCAAATGATGAAATTCTGAGTATCTCATTCATAAACGTGAGGTATGTTCTTCTCTGAGTATGTTACCATGGCAACATTGTCCATGAACTAAACCTGATCACTGGCAGGTTTTATCAAAGAAACCCTGGGTTTCTACCTGGCTCCGCCCACCTGAACACTTTAATGAACCTTAACACTTTTCTCTGAAACACATTAGTGACATCACACACCACAGACGTGTTCACATCATTACTAATGTTGTGTTGATTTATGTTTTTTTTTTTTTGTGCTAACAGTAGTTTTCTTTATAACATTATAGATGTAGGTTGAGGTTGATCTGCATTAAAACATCTACTGACGTCTGTAGTAAAGTTCACTGAATACAAACCTGTAGATAATATAAAGGATGAGATGATCATTTAAATTAATACACTTTTAAGGCTCGATTGTTGTTTTATATTGTTATACAGTTAAATCTGTAGATCATACATCTTTGAAGATATGATGGTGCAGTGAGATGTGATGCTGCGCATGGAAGCGGTGGGTCGCGGGTTTGTGTCCCGCTTCAGTGTTTTTTTTATGACATTTTTTACGTAGAATGATTCTGGCAACAATATTACATTAAAAATCAATATAAATGATGAGATATGAAGCAGCATTTACTGTTTTAATATCCAGTGTAACAGGAGGACTCTCTATGCAGACATCCTATGCTGCTGACACGTCTCCTCAGACACATTTTATTCATACTCGTCACGTCACTGAAGAGATAAAGTGATGAAGTGACCAAAAAGTGACTAATTACAGGTGATTTAAGCCACTATAGTCACTGAAGACTGAACACACCTTTAGAACAGGATCATATTCATCAAACACCAGCTTATTTCACCCATTACGGTGAATAAATCACAATTTTCCGGGTGGTTGTCATGGCATCTCGACTCATCTTCGATCCATTGATAATGGCTTTTTATCGTGCGTGTGCACATCAGTAACCCAAGGTTTACATACTCAGGGTTGATTGACCCACTTCATACCAGCTGTAATGAATCAGATACACAGAGTTTCCCATCGCGGGGTATGTTGAGTTTATGGATAGACTCAGAGTTTGTTAACCCTCCTTTATGGAACACCCCTCTGTACTATTTACACCTCTGTGATATCGTAACATTCTAAGGAAAGGAGTTGATTTGCTGTTAAAAGACTTTAGGTTGGTTCTTTTTTTTCCCTCTTTACCTCCACAGTCCACCACGATGTACTGAGTTCCCACAGAATGTTCCAGAGTTTCTTCTCCCTGGTTTTCTGCGATGAAACCTTCAGCTGGAAGTTTCTTACACCAGACCGAGGCAGCTTCAGGTTCCAGAGCGATCAATAGTTTGGTCTCATTTCCTTGGGTGACGATGCCAGCCTACGGGAGAAAAACACATTAATTTACTCTGTCAGTGGTTCCCAAACTGGGGTACAGGAGCACATTGCAGGGGATACCCAAAGATATTTAACAATGAATTACAAAGTAATCAGGATTTTTTATGCTGTAGAGTTTAGGATAAAAAATCAATCTGTCACTAATTTAATTATGTTCTAATGACCAAAATAGGAAGCCTTGCAAAATATTTGGTTAATCAATTTATATTTTTGGGTCCACCTCAAGGTTGACATTTTGAGGGCGGGGCTACTGGACTCACCACGCCCTCACTTTGTTGTTGTTGTTGTTGTTATTGTGTACGCTAGTTAAAATCACTACTCCTTTGGATAACGAAGACTAATAAGTAACTTGTTAAAAAGATACTTTTATCGGCGAGTTTTGTGTTTATGTGTTTGTTTTTTTAAACTGTTTTAATCTCTGACCTAAACTTTATATCTTTTTATTTTCTAATGTATAGCTGCCTTTGAAAAGCACTTTGTAACGTGTGTTTTGAATATATATAAATACAGTTTATTTAGTTTATTATAAGGCGCTATTGACACATTTACACAATTAGTATGATTCATTGATCTGGCAGTAATTTATCATTTCTGTTTTTTTATGTTTTTTTAGGAAAACAACAAAATAATGCATATTTTCTGTTGTTGTGTGTTTTTTTAATTTTCCAGAAACAATGATAGAATTGACTAATAATTTGCCTGGGTACATTTGTTTGGTATTGAAACTAATTTAGATTGGGGAAAGAAAGATATTAAAAATGTAAATATGTTATGCGTGGTTTGATGCGTTCTACTGTAGAGGCCTTTTTTTAATCAAACTTCTGACAATAGGAGACAATAATTAACTACATTTTATAAGACCGTATTAACTTACTGTCAATCACATGAGAGTTGCATTAGTATTTAAAAAAACATGACGTTATGAAGAGGGTACTTACTGTATGATATGAAGAAGGGGAACTATTCCTCTACTCTAGGGGTGTTTAACTCATTTTAGTTCAGGGGCCAAAATAAGGAGCCGCTTGATCTCAAGTGGGCCACAGATTTTATGTTGAAGAACAAGTAATTTAAACATTATTCTAAATACAGTGATATCAGGATCTTCACTTTAAATTTCCAAGATTTGTGACCAATTTGTCATTAAATAAGAAAAATGTTATGTAATAATCTGAAGAAAATGTAAAAAAAAAATGTAAAAATTTGTAGTTTTTTTTTCAACAGTTTAACATTAAAAATGACTGAAATCATGTGATATCAGCACCACAGAAATATGAAGGACGATACCTGACAGTATAAATAAATAAATAAAAGAATGAATAAATAAATTAAAACTGGTAAATAAATGTGACAAATAATTAAATGTTGTTCTACATTTATTTATTTCCACATTTATTTATACATTAATTTATATAAATATTACATATTTATATTTAGTAATAATAATTATATTGTATATTAAGAATATTAATAATAAATAAATAAATTTAACACATTTAATTATCTATGTCCCATTTATTTATTCATGCATTTAATTATTTATTTAAACTGTGAGCACCTGCAAATGTTGACTTTCATTTACACAATGATTCATGTTTTCACTTTTTCCTTTCGGGCCGGATTGGATGCTCCAAAGGACCGTATGTGGCCCCCGGGCCACCGGTTGCCCCCCACATGTGAGTCTGTGATTGTAGAGCTTCTGTGCGTTACCTGCGTAGCAGCTTTTCTCATAAACTGCTTGGCTGCAGGATCCCAGATGGCAGGAACCGTCAGAACCCAGTTAAAGTCCGAGGCGATGAATTCCCTCCCAGACGTTCTGTTGATGGTTCTCAATGCGTGGTCCTTCAGGTATCTCAGGGCCTCCGTGAACACCTTTAGGGCCTTCATTGTCTTTCCATTGGCAGCTTTGATTGTCAGATTACTGTTGAGTTTCTGGTGAAAAGCACAAAAATGGTAAATAATTATTATTATTTCAATTTTATTGACATATTGCAATAGTTTACAAATTAGCAAAACTAATGTAAAATTGTTTCAGCTTCATTTTTCACTCTTTCCCATAATTGGAAATTAATGTTACAGGAATAAATGTTATGTAAAATGTTCAAATGTACTGATTTTTATTATAAACTAAATTGAAAGGGGCATATAATAACCAAGCTTTTTTGCACATATTTTCAAAATGTGAGTTCTAAATTGTTTGGGTGTATTTTTATTGTGAAAAATGATTTATTTTCTTTAATGTTTATTATTAGTCTTTTTATCAGTTAGTTTTACATCAGCTTACACAATTACACAATTTTTATTTGCATATTTGATATTTTGGGTGACCTTTTAAAAAGTTAAATTGTGTCTGACGGATAGTTTTTAAAATAGAATTAAACTCATTATATGTCACGGGAAAGGATTTAGTGATAAAAAAATGTTCATAAGAAATAAGACATGAAACAAATCTATAATAAAGATTATGTCCCTCTCAATCCATTTCTGGTTAAAGTAGTTAATAAATAGTGTTCCCTAAATCAAATTAATTTTTGACCTCACAAAAAACCAGAAACAATAATGTGCATTTTGTTGTCATGTGACCTGTGCAATAAAGCTCCTCCTACAGCAGGGGGCGCTAAACATCAACTTTTATCAAGTGTTTAACCTTCTGAAATCAGTGTAAATCTTTATATAATCCATAGAAGTTATGTATGTATTTGGTACAGATTTCTGTTTAGGATTTTATAATAGCATTTGTAAAAAATTAAGTAATAAATGTGAATAAATGGTTTTGTGATGATAGTCCTGGTTAAGAAATAATAAAATGAGAAAAATGAGAAACAATCATGGGAATCTTTGATCTGACAAAAACACAAATGGATGACTTTGTTTATCATCTGTAGTCTGTATTATGGCTGGAGTCAGTACAGAGTGTTCTAGAAGCCTGTTCTCCAATGTTCCTATTGGAGAGAGAATTTCCAAGAAAATGAAAGTGAAACTAAAAGTGTTTCACAGAAAGCTGTAAACTTTTCTGATTGTAGTAAACTTTTTTATTATGGTAAACTTTTTATTAAAGTAAACTTTTTTTATTGTAATAAACTATTCTATCATAGTAAACTTTTTTATTAAAGTGAACTTTTTTATTGTAGTAAACTTTTGTTTATTGAAGTAAACTTTTTATTGTAATAAACTTTTTCAAATGAAGTAAACTTTTTTATTGTAGTAAACTTTTGTTTTATTGAAGTAAACTTTTTACTGTAATAAACATTTTTAAATGAAGTAAACTATTTTCTATTGTAGTAAACTATTTTTTCATTGTAGTAAACTATTTTTTTATTGTAGTAAACTATTTTTTTCATTGTAGTAAACTTTTTTTTATTGTAGTAAACTATTTTTTTTATTGTAGTAAACTATTTTTTTATTGTAGTAAACTATTTTGAATGATAATAAAAACACAAAGAGTTTTTCCTATAGTCTGTATTATGGGTAAGTGCGTACAGAGTGTTCTAGAAGCCTGTTCTCCTTAACATTGTTCCTAGTGAAGAGACTCTTCAGAATCCAGGGAATTTCCAGGAAAATGAAAGTGAAACTAAAAGTGTTTCACAGAAAGCTGAAGTTGAAATTCCCCTTTTAGTGGTAAATGGTTTCTATATGATGAACCTAAAATATATAAACATATACCAGATACAGTTAATGAAAAGAGTAAAAATATCTCCCAGAGGAAACAAAGGCTGTTTGGGAAAACTTTTTACAAACATTGTTTGTGTGAAGGCTTGAATATTGACCTTTTGAATAATTAAATGTACACATTCATTTTTATTACTGTATTAATTCAGTTGGTTTCTGGGCTCAAATGGAAAATTACACTTTTACACAATTCATAACATTCAATCTAATTGTAAATGTAACATAAGAAAAACCAAGCTGGTTTCATAGTAAACCTGTTCATTATATATGTGTGTATATATATACATATATATATATATATATATATATATATATATATATATATATAAATGGTAAATTCTACATACACAAGAATAAACAAATCTTCTCCCTTTTTGTAAGCGTGAACTAAAAGATTATATCAAGACTTTATCCCTTATTCATATTAAAAAAAAATCATCAACACTATGACAATATGTAATAACAATAATAACTGATTTACACTTTTGATTTTTTCTTGTGTAATTGTGTAATTTTCTTGTGTAATTGTGTATGTGTGATTTTTGCTTGTTTATTGGATGCTGATTGTAAAGTTGTGCATACTAAAATAAACATCAACATTTAGCAACAAACCATGTTTTAAAATATGTATGTGAACTTTTTTTGTTACTTTTGACCTGATTTATAACAATATGAATGTTCAATCTAAATACTGTGTTTACTCTAAATCTAATGTTAAACGTTTAAGATTTGTGTTTAGAATAAACATTTAGATTTGATATGTTACATTAAACATTTAGATTTAAAATTTAGATTGAGGTTAAATCCTAAATGTTACATTTAAATATAAATGTTAAATATCAAATCCAAATGTTACATATAAATATAAATGTTAAATCTAGATGCTAAATGTGAAATCTAAATGTTAAATGTACATGTAAACACTTTGATTTAGATTGAACATTTAGATTTAACATTGACATACATATTTTTTGATTTAGGTTAAATCTAAATGTTAACTCTAAATGTTACATTTAAACATAAATGTTAAATCTAGATACTAAATGTTAAATCTAATGTGTAATGTTTAAGATTTACAATTAGATTTAACATTTAGAACTATATTTAAAGATTTAAAATTTTGATTTAGATTAGATCAAAATGTTAAATCCAAATACTAAATGTTAAATCTAAATCTAATATCTAAAAATTAACATTTATATTTAAATTCAACATTTAGAACTAGATTTAATATTTAACATTGAAAGATTTACTATTTAGATTTAAATATTAAAATCTAAATATTTAGATTTAAATCTAATTTAATATTTAGATTTAACATTTAGATTTAGATTATATCAAAATGTTACATTTAAATATAAATGTTACATCTAAATATAAATGTTAACATTTAAGATTTAGATTTAACATTTATATTTAACTAACATTTTGATTTAACATTTACAACTAGATTTAATATTTAACATTCAAAGATATAAAACTTCAATTTAACATTTAAGTTTAGATAAAAGACACATGTTAAATATTAAATGTAAATCTAAGTGTTACATGTAAATATAAATTTGAAATCTAAATGCTAACTGTTAAATCTAAACGTTAAATCTACATGTAAACATTTTGGTTTAGATTAGAAACACTGACATTATATTTTTTACGAGACAAAAATATCACTCATTTGACAAATATTTCTGTGAATCTGGTCAAAAGTAGCATAAAAAATGGTTTGTTAAATGTTGCAAAAAGTTGATGTTTATTTTAGCATGTGCAACTTTACAATCGGACCTCCTTATACATTAATGTCCACTTCCTGTATCTTAGTATAGTGTCCACGTCTGACTTGTTGTACTAATAATAATAATAATAATAATAATAATAATAATAAAAAGCAGAGGTTGACTGTAGCCAGCCTACAAACGCCAGTGTGAGTTTAACACTATGAATATTAACACATTTCTACTCACTTTGTGGTACAGAGCCATCTTGAAACACTCGAAGAAGAACTTGTTCTGAGCTTCCTCTCCACGCATTCTCACGTAAGCCACTTTGGCCTCGTAACCAAAGCTTAGGAACCGTTCCTGCTCATCAAACAGGATGCACGTGGGGGTCTTTGGGGTCTCCAGGGCCACTTCATCCCCCCAGGTCTGTAAGTGGGGGTTTATGTCTTTGTCTCTGGGGGTCATGCTGAAGGCATACCCACTGTAGGAAGTGCCAAAGTCAATGGCTATGATGAACGAGTCCGCCATGGCAGAAGGAGGAGAATGAGTGAGCAGAGGGACGTCCATGGGTTTATAAGGAGAGGGGCGGGGCTGGAGAAGAGACCGCCCCTTTAATAAACATGACTTTAGCTCCATTTCCTCTGAGGAGACACACGGAGCTGGACTTTACCACAGCAGCTACAAACTGACACAAACTACAGGTACTAAACTCTCATTTTACACGTTGATCAACAGCTTCTTAGACTTTGAACTTTAGATTAAAACTATTGTTTGTTAACTTGGTCTTTATTCGCTAAGCAGTCAGTGTTAAACACTCTAGACTAAATACTGATTTCATACAAAAGCCTGTTGTTGAATAATGAGCTCAATGTTCTAATGAGAACCACTGAACAGGGAACTTTAGTACAGTTGTGCAACACTTCCTGTAAAGCTGTTCTCTGCACATGAAGGAGGCAGCATTGTGTCAAACTAGTGGCCCGTGGGCCAAATCCGGCCCGCAGTAGAAAGACAGGCATTGTAAACCTGAATAAGTCACCAGAACTTTACAAATGAAGGCAAAACTTTGCCTCAATTCCCACAACTTAAAAGGTTGAATGACTTTCTACTTGTACTTTTTTGAGAACAGTTACATTAAAGTGCTACATGATTTAGTTTCGTTTTTAATAATCCATATTTGAATAATAGAACTTGATCATTCTTAGCATGTAATTACTTCATTCTATTAAGTTGTGTTTTTAAGCTATGCGTACTTATAAACAAATATAGTTAAAGTTACTGAAAAAGGAATTACATGTTACACTAACTTGAGATAATTAAATTAAACAATTAATTTATTTAATTACTTTGGGTTTACAGTATGTGTAAATAAAACTCTTGCACATTATCACAGTTTTCCCGTTGCTTACATGTTTTCATGTTGGTTTTTTTATAAAATTTTCCGTTCAGAAAAGGAAATCAAAATCCAAAAAACAATTGGTTATTTAACTTTTATTTTAAATTGAAAAAATCAAATTTCAATTCATAGAAGTGTAAACTTGGGCACAATAATGTTAAAATTACTCGTTGTTCATCATAAAATCACTAGAAAACAAACTGTTCCGTATTTGGCCTCTGAACTAAAATGCATTAAAATTAGGGATGTAACGATTCACTCAACTCCCGATACGATTCGATTCACGATACTGGGTTCACGATTTGATTCTCTCACGATTTATTTTACAAAATGGGACTGTAGACAAAAATTTTTTTTGGGAAAAAAACTAGAAAATACTGTACTATTTTCCTTTTATTTTTCATTGTCAAAAGAATTCCTTGATAAACTATTCAAAACAATGCAATTTAACTAAAAATAAATCTTGAATGAAATAAATAAAGGAATAATACAAATGAAAATGAAGCCTATTAATTTAAATTCTGGTTCTATAATAAACAATGCAAAACTGCATAATAGTTCTTTTTCTTTTAAAAGTGCAACTGAAAATGTATTTTGTGCCTTAACAATTGGACTTTTAAAAAAAAAAAATTGCGTCATATTTGTTTGGACCAGCAGAGGGCGCTGGTAACACAGTGGTCGGTTGGCATGCAGATATCTTGCAGTGAAGAAGAGAAGCTATGCTAGCAGACAGAGCTAATAGAAAAATGTGACTTTTACAGATATTCAAGTAATATTACAGATATTCTTTCGGTGCTGAAGGGGTAAGGAATCATTTATTAACATATTTAAGAGTAGAAGGCGGCCAGAAAGAAACTATAAGCAGACTCCGCCCGCCGCCTACGCTTGTGGATAGCGCCCTCTGCTGGTTAAAAAAAGTACTGCGATTCAATTTTCAGAAAATCGATATCAACCGTGATACCTATGAATCGATTTTTAACTGCCTTACGATTAATCGTTACATCCCTAATTAAAATGTATTAATGTTACTTAAAATGTGTGATGTCAGTGAACTAACGTCTTTTATTTTTCACAGATTGGCTAAAATGGACAAGTTGAAAGCAAACAGGAAAAGGTAAACCTCTTTAATATATATATAAGTTCATACACATGAATGATTTAACTTTAATTATCTATATTAGCTTATAAAAGCTTTCATAGTATGTATATATGCATATATTAACATAAATACTGTAAATAACACTGCTCTAAAGGGAGTGGGATGAAGTAGTACTTTTTAACTCACACCCCCATTCAATTTTCAAAACTCATGTTTCCATTTCATTTTCAACATTACATATTTCATATTTCATTTCCATCATCATTATAATTATTATCATTTTGAACTAAAAATTAACATAATAAAATCCCATATTTTTAATGCTTTCGTTTGTTAATTTTCCTCTCTCTCTCTCTGTCTCTCTCTCAAGTACCCCCTGTAGTGCCATCACGTACCAATAGGAGTACACGTACCCCCATTTGAGAAACACTGATTAATATCTGTGTAAATTTAATCTATATGGAATTTATTACACAAAAAGATGTTTTCACAGCTGGAACGCTGCCATAATATTTATTTATTTAATGCAATTATTAGTTTTATAGTTTTACTTAAAATACTCCATATGTTATGAAAACATCTAAGACGGAAGTTGGTAACGCTTCTAGAAAGTAATGATTTTTAACCTTAGTTTTTAAAGAAATGAAATTAATATGGGAATTAATTAAAATTAATTAGTTGGTGAAAATACTAGTTATTTCTGTCACAGTTTTTTAATTACTTAATTAATGATAAATATATACTTCTTTTCCTTTAAGTGTGTTCAGCTCTTAGAGGTAAGACATTCATTCTATTTCTTTTTATTATTGGGAAATTTTTTGTTTTTTTTAAGAACGCTTTCTTAAATTTAGTGGGACACATGTTGCATATTAATCAAATGTTACAAAAACCACTATAATAATCACCATATTTAGTTATAAATCTAATATCATTCCATGTGTTATAGGAGGGAGTGACTTCTTTATTTTTGCTGTTTATGCTTCAGCAGGTGAGCGCTAATAAACTATTAATATTAGAATTATTCACATTAATAAAGGCAAAAAAACATTAAAAAAGGGAGAATGAAATATTGTGGCAATGTTATGTTAAAGTTTTTACCTGTTTAATATTAAAAGAAAAAAGTCAAGTCACGTTTTTGTGTAATTTTAAAATGTATGGCAGATATTCAGATAATGTTTTACTGTAACATTTATTTTTGGATCACTGTAGGTGTTTATACTGCATTTTATCTTAAATACATTTATTATATTTTGAGAAAGTGAAACTATAGAAATATAATTGTTTATGATTGTGTGTGTGCGGTGTGTTTTAATTTGAAAAATGATTATTATTTAAGCTCTTTAAGCTTTCTTCCTCTTCCTGCACTGTAAATCTATTTTTGTGCAAAATAGATTAAAAAAATTCTATATATATATATATGTATATAATGAGTAATTTTTATTTAATGCAACCCCTTTTTAATTTTATTTTCAGGCGACCACAGATTGGGATCACGACCCCATTGTTGAAAAACCCTGCTCTAAGGATAGTGCCACAATAAAAAGAAATAAATTAAAAAATATAATTTTAGTGAGTGGTGTATTTTTATTTTATTATTACTCGACATTCCAGGCGGCCTTAATTTATTTCCACGACCCCAAGGTAGAAAAGCCCTGTTGGAATGGATTATATAGTTTATAGAAGATAAATTAGTGTGTTTTGTTATATTGAGTTAACGTTTTGACCAAAACAATTTAATGTGACATCTGAGTTTCAGTTCAATTTTAATATAAAATACACATTATATCAGTAATAAATCTGCAGTGTCAGGGTTTTTCTTTTATTATTTATTATGGGTTTTTAAATGTTGTGATAATTCCAGAAAGTAGAGGAAACAGGTCAATGTTTATTAAACAGAAGGAGATACGGGTCGGAGGTGGGTGATGATGGCGTGGGTGATGATGACTGTTCATTGTACTTTTATTTGTATTCATTTTTATTCTGCAATTGTAAAAAGATAAGGGTACGAGTTTGAATATAATTTACAAAAAAACCCAAACGTTCTGATTCTGATAATATTTCAATCTTGGCCTTAATGAAAACATTTAGTAGTTTTAAAAGGTTTTGATTATTCTTTAGTTCATTCTCTATGTTTTAATAATACAATAGCAAAAAAACAAGATTTTTCATTTTGTAAAAAACAAACATTTTCTATAAAATTTGGCGGTTCAATTTATTTAAACAGGAAATACGTTAATTCAGTGATTTTGACCATGAAAATGTTTAAATCATACAGTAAACACATTTTCAGAGCAGTCAAGTGAACAGATTTATTTTCTCTTATAATTAACATTTTACGTGCCATAACAACAGCTGAGGCTCCGCCTCCACTGACCACACATCACTGGTGTTACTTATCAAAGGGTACGGGGCGGAGCTAAGTTATCAGGAACTAACATTCTAAAAACCAACTAACATTGCCGTATTGTTTAATAAAACCTTTCTTTATTGGTCAATATTTGTATAAAGTTATGTCATCTGATATTAATTTAAATCTAAACCATTTCTATTAAATCATTTTGATTCAATGGTTCAAAAAGGTTCTTCTTCACTTGACAGCACCTTTTAAACTGCCATGGTATATTATATTAACTGTTGTTGTCACATGGTTTCAAATTAAAAACATGTTGGAAAAATAAGTTTCTATGCCTCCATGAAACTTGTTTTTCCTACAATATTAAGGATATTTTTATTCTGTATTTTTATTAAGTATAGAATGATGTTTTTGCTTTTTATACATTTATTGTGTGTATGTATTAATTAAAAAAATAATAATTATAAAAAATTGATTGATTGATTGATATATATTTTTATCAGTAAATGTTAATTTTTTCTCTTTTTTTTTAAACAAATTCCTAGACATTTCAGGCGAACCCTACATGGGGTCACGACCCCAAGGTTGAGAAACACTGCTAGGGACACCTATACAGTAGTGCATGTAAAGCCTGGAGGTAGCTTACTGTAACTAAGCCAACAGAACAGCATAATAATATTATTACTACTAATAATAATATACTAATAACAGTAATAATAATATTACTAATAACAATAATAATGATAACAATATTATTATTATTATTATTATTACTACTACTACTACTAATAATAATATTACTACTACTAACAATAATAACATTATAATGATAATAAAATAATATTATCTATGGAGAGGGTGCTGTCTTGTCCTGGAAAATAAAGAGTTTTATGAACATGAATCAATAAAAATCAAATGAGTTGAAATGGTTGAATTTAAACCAAGGGGGTCCTGGAGGGTCTCAGTTCTGCTTGTGTATGATATAAAAAGAGTTCCAATAAATAAACACAAGAATAAACCAACACCAATTTGTTCTTTTTTTTTCTCTTAAATGATCTTTTTTGATTAACTTTGTGATCATGTGTGTCTATGAATATCAAACTAACACTGTAATCTGATTTAATTTAATGTCATAGTTTAACCACTGATTACTGAGTATCAATCATATCAATGATCAATGGTTATTTAATAATATTTATCTATTTATTTGGTTCTACTTTGATCTAAAAAGAGAATTGAAATGATTTTTTTCTGTCTTTTTAACAGTAAAAAAGAAATGGAGGAACAGCTTGACAAGACAAGGTAAATAATCACCGCCAGGTTATCTGTGGAATACATTCTATTCTATTGTACAAGTCACAGAACGACCATTCAGATGTTAGCAATGTATGAACAAATGCTATGTTATGTAAGTATGTAGCCTTTTAAAAATGTTGTATATGTATTTATTTATTCAGTTTATTTCCGACATGGTTACATTCACTTATTTTTACATTTTTTTTTTTTTTTTTTTTTTTTTTGTACATGCCGAAAAAGGAGACGAGAGAAGCAGTTTTCTTATCTAGGTCCCGTCCCCTGTTTTGTACATCGAAAATTTACATCAAAGCTTGTCTCTCTGGTCAAACATTCTTAGGTTGTTCTGAACAGTCCTTTTTTGTGTAGGATCCATTCTCATCTGTAGTCAGTGTTGTCTTTTTTTTTATTTTATTTTTTATTCCTCCTCCTCTATCGTTGTTTGTGTCGGCCTTGTTCCCTGCCAGACTTTGTTTGCGTTCCTCCAGTTCAAGAAAAGTTCATCTTCTTTCGAAGTTGTTCGAAAGGTTTTTCCCTTTTCATCCATGACGTCACCACTCGGGAATGTCTCTTTTGGACACACAAGTTTGCAGCTTGTTTTGTCTCTACATCAAGGTTATTCCAGCTGTTGTTAGTTCTATTGGCAGTGTTGTATTTTCCACTGTTATATTTAACCCTTTCTCGTATAAACACATCACTACGTCTTAGTTCATAAGCAAGGTAGTAATTTAATCCTCAATCACCCCACCACCTAGCAATTGAAATGAATAAATGACAGACCTTTTTTACTCTTGGTTTCCACATTGAATTCAGTGTCAGTAATAATCACAGTCTGAGTTTTGTTTCCAGTGTTTATATAGATTTGGGTCCATGTCCGTGATTACCATCAGTAATGTTATTGTTTAGGTGGATCCTTCGTATTTTCCCAAGTCTTCCATCGTTTTGATGAATATTGGTTTTCCGTTCTCTTCTCCCAGTGGTGTGATATAAATCCTGCAGTTTTTCGTCCACGTCTTTAGAATCTTTCCTCCTTTTTTTATTTGGCGTGCCTTCCATGCAATGCTTGCGTTTTGTTTCGTCAGATTTTCATTGATGTAAACCTTCGTTCCCATCAGTTTATTTCCTTGCTTCAGTAGTTCTCCTTTGAATTTCATATTCGTGAAGGTTATTTTTACAGCTCTGTTATCATTTTTCTTTGGCAGGAGATGGCAGGAGTTGATGTTGTCAGGGTTCAGGACAATGTCCTTCGACTCCAAGTAGTCAATGACCTGTTGTTCAATCGATTTTGTTTCTTCGTCACTCGCGTAACTCCTGGGTTTTATCTTTAGGCCTGTGATGATGACATCTTTCTCTCATCTCCTTGACCTCTTCCAAACCCAGATCAGGTTCTGGAGGGCCTCCATGCAGTTTCTTAACCATTTTTCTTTTCGTCTTGGGCCCAATTTTTCAGGCTGTTCAGCTGTAGCCAGCTGTAGCCAAGGTCGTGTTATCGGAGCGAGTAAAAACACGTCTGCTCTCTCCAAAAGACCAGAGAACAATGTTTTATAATTGTTGTTGGCATTATGCGCCATGCCCAGGGACAACAGTCTGACACATTAATAGAAATGTTCATTAATGTCTCTGTCAAATAAACTAATAAATAAATACCAGAGGTTTTCATGGTGCACTTAGATGTGAAACAAGCAAAACAAAGTTACAATGTCTTTCCTGTTTGTCTAAGTAACTTCAAATGATTTTTGGAAATCACAATGTAACTGTGCACACGTGAGTCTGATCATGTTTAAAGTTTCAGACAGTAGTAAATGATCTGGGTTTTGCAGATTGAGTAGAGTTTGTTTGATTGAGCGCTCACACATTAAATAATTAAAATAACATCCAGGATTTCTATCATGTTATGATTATATTCCTGTGTCATTATTACAGGATGTTATTAGATCGTTACACTGCGTTTTTAACATTTGGAGTGACACATACATTTTATGGTAATCATCTGTGAAACAAACAATTTAACACACATTGAAGAAAAAAAACTACATTTAAGGTGAAAAGGAGTAAAAGAGCTCCACCCCTGTCAATAAACACAAACATTTTAAATTAAAGGTTAACAAATAAACCCTTTGACAATCAGGAGACAAAATGCACAAATAAATGAGGAAATTAATATATTAACAAAATACACAAAAATGAGTATCAAAAAACAATGGGAATATTTAACAAAATATTAATTCAAAAGAAATACAAAACATTCATACACATGCGAATATGAACATGGACTGTAATCATGGTGGCATAGAGTAAAGTGAGAACAGACATGAAGTAATTCGATATAATATAGGAGGACTTATTAATGGATAAGATGTTTTTTATCTGCTTATTAATAGTGCAGCAGATGTATTACATTTTTCAAAAGAATTGTTCACTTTGGTATAAAAGCATGACATTTGGCACAGGTACTCTCTAAGGGATACTATTCTGGAAAAAGCCGTTGCCCACTCAAAAATTCAAGATGGTGGCCATTTTTCAAGATGGCCACCATTGCTATTCAATGGTTATTATATAACCAAAAAATGCTTGGATCGGGTCAAACAAGGTGTCAGCGGAAAGGTGTGGTCCTCCCAAGTCCAAATATGTGCATCCCCCCCGAGTAGAGTCAGGACTGCGCCCCCTAGAGGCAAAACACTCAATCACCTCATAAAACTTGGGAAAAATCCAAAAATGCTCAGATCTGTTTTCGGTTAGAGGCTGAATTGCGCCTGCAGGAGGCTGCGTAAGTTTGGTGTTTTCCTGCACCATGGGTAACCTCGATCAATGAGAAAATTAAATTAATGAAAGGGTAGATATAGAGAACAGTTATTGTCATTACTGTGTCTTGTACAGTATGATTGTATATTTAAAGAAAAAGTTGGGAAAAAAAATAGAAAAGTGACGGAAACATCCTGGTTACTATCCATAAAGTTATGTAAAAACAAATATATCTGATAGATGTTTAGCTTCATAAAATGGTAGAATAAAATAAGTTGTACAAAGTGGAGCTGACGGAGCAAATTTGTCTGAATCTTAAAAACCTTTTCTGATTAATACATAATTTATTGAGACAGGTGGATGTGACCATATTACAATAATTTAGATAGGAAATAAAAATCTGTAGTATGAAGTTAAATGAGCATAATTTTCATCTTTGTAGTTCTTTGCAAACAACGTCTATATGTGATTTGACCAATTAAGTCTTTTGTCAAATAATATTTCCAAAAATGTAATGATATTTACTTGTACAATTTTAGATCCATTTGCTTGCTGTTTTGTTTATTTCTTTGTTAAGTGTTGAAACGATTTATAGATCAAAGATAGTTTATAATTTGCATATTCTATCAAGAGATGAAAGTTATTGTGAGTTTTTAAAAGAGTGGTGTTAGTCCAATGAGTCCAATATTTGATCAAAAAGCAGCGTTTTACAATTAAACATGACGACTTTCTTCTGATTTTTATGAACAGGAAACGAGAGATGGAGGAGGAGCTTACTACGCTGAGGTAAAAGAAAAATAAAAAACATGAATGCAAACTCTGCAGAGGGATATTACTGAAGACCAATCAGATCTCAGAGCTGAGCTACTGTCCTAATGTGTCAATTTGTCTTTAAATCCAATTATTTTGATTTACAGATTGACACTGGAGGAGAAAGACAGAGAAATAAAATCTTTGCAACAAAGGTAAACATATTCACTCACAGTTTTCCTGTTACTTGCACATTTATTTCATCTTAATCACAGTTTTTAAGCAGCTCTAACCTCTGTAATGAACCAGACTCTGGTCTCAAAACACCAACAAATAGATATTCAATTTAAACAATTTCAGATCAGAGCAATGCGGAATCCAAATGAAGGTCAAGGTCACACAAGGCAACACAGTGAAAGAAAATGTCGTTCAATGGTACCAGTCTGAGCACTGTATTCAATGTGTGGCCAAGTTATAGGAAAAAAATATTTATTTCGTTTTGGCTGAGCCTCGTCGTACTGAGAGCGTCTCACTATGTGCACTTTTCTGAGGAGTTCTTGACCTTAAACATGACGTTGAGCGAAGGTCAAGGAAATGATGTTCAATGGTACCAGTGGCCAAGTTATTGGGAAGAAAAAAAAAAATAATAATACATATATATATATATATATATATATATATATATATATATAGGTCGACTGCACATCCTTGACATTGCCCCTATGAGATGACATACGTGTAATTAGTGCTGCATTAATAGACTCGGAAGAGTTCCATGACGAAGGAGTTGCAGAAGAAAAATAATAAGAACTCCAGTTAGCTAACATAACTTGGTGCTAGTACACAAATCACCAAATTAAGGAGGGCAAACTACAAAACTAGTACAAATAAACTATATAGGAAGTTTACAAGTTATGAGAATCACCTACTGTCATCAATAGGCTATGGATAGCCCTTTAAATGAATGGATTCACATGTTCCATATGAAGATCAGCACTTAGACCTGCAGATATTATTATCTATAGAGATAATTATTATTTATGAAGTTATTGTGTGATTATAATGAATCTGAATGAAGCTTCTGTCCTTTCTTATTATTATTTATCAGTAAAGGAACATTGGAGGAACAGCTCAAATTGACGAGGTAAACACATTAAACATTAATGTGAAACTAATACAAGATACATGAAGCACTGTAATGCATTTGTATTCTATATGTTTCATTCTACAGATCATCTTTGGAGCATAAAGATGAGGAACTACAGTGTGCTAATAAAAGGTAGAGTTTAATCTCAACATTGACCTTTAGAAACAAGAGATTTAAGGCTGTTTGATGCTCTTCTGTGGGATTCCTGTGAGAAAATACCACTACTGTAGAGTGTATTATATTTATGAAGTTATGATGTGATTATAATGAATTGGTCCTTTCTTATGATTATTCATCAGTAAAGGAGAATTGGAGGAACAGCTCAACTTCAAAAGGTTAGTGTGAAAGTGATATAAGATACGTTAAAAACTGTAATGTATTTATTATTCCATATGTTTTATTATTCTACAGATCAGCTTTGAACCAAAGAGAGTATGAACTACAGTGTGCTAATAAAAGGTAGAGTTTAATCCCAACATTGACTTATTTAGGCTTTAATGTTTGTACAGTACCAGGCAGGGTTGGTGTCAATTACATTTTTCAAGTACAATTACCTCTTCAATTATCCATGGTCAATTACAACTCAATTACGATTACATTAACTGGCATTTTTTCCAATCACAATTAAAGTCAATTACGATTATGTTTTCAGTTACTTAAATTCAATCACAATTAATCACAATTACTGAGCCTTTAATAAATAAGCCCATAAAATGTAACCTTATTTTGAAAATCCTCAGAAGAAGTGACTTGATCTGAAAACATATTTTAATAATTGTTACTTTAACTACGTATGTGTAAGACATAGAAGTGTATCATGGTTCCACAGGTTTTGCACTTAATTAAATTGTAATTGACCATTTTTATAGAATTTCAATGACAATTAAAATTACAAAGTCAACTAGAATATTTGCATTTCCTGAAGAAAATGCAGGTGAGGATGCAGGTGTTGGTCCACGTCGCACTGCATTAGTTTAGCATTAGCTAGCATTAGCATGCATTAGTATAAGCTAGCATTAGCTTGCATAATCATTAGCATTATCTAGCATTAGCATTAACTAACATTGACTTTAGTATTTGCATAGCATTAGCATTAATCTAACATTAGCATTATCCTAGCAATAACATTAAACTAGCATTATCATTAACCTAGTGTTAGCATTAGCCTAGCATTAGTATAGCATAGCATTAACCTAACATTAGCATTATCCTATCAATAACATTAACCTAGCATTATCATTAACCTAGTGTTAGCATTAGCCTAGCATTAAAATAGCATTAGCATTAGTTTAGCATTAACATTAACTTAGCATTACCACTAACCAAGCATTACCACTAACCTAGCATTAACTAAACATTAACCTAGCAATAGCACTAACCTAGCATTAACTAAACATTAACCTAGCATTAACTAAACATGGACAATAAGGTTGAAATGCCTCCTGTATCCTCACTATTTATCTGAACTCAATTACAATTAAATTACGATTACAACAGAAACTGTTGACCACAACCCATTTGAGAATTCCTGTGAGAAGACCATTATTACAGCGTGAATAATATTTATAAAGTTATTGTGATGTGATTATCATTAATCTGTTCTTTCTTATGATTATTTATCAGTAAAGGAGAATTTGAGGAACAGCTCAGGTAAATACATTAAACATTACTGTGAAACTGATACAAGATACAAGAAACTGCAATATATTTATATTCTACATGTTTTATTATTCTACATGTTTTATTATTCCTCAGATCAGCTTTGAGACAAAGAGAGTATGAACTACAGTGTGCTATCAAAAGGTAGAGTTTAATCCCAACAATGACCTTTAGAAACTATATCATATTTAGAATGTTTGCACAGTACCAGGCAGGGTTGGTGTCAATTACATTTTTCAATTACAGTTACCTCTTCAATTATCTATGTTTGATTACATTGACCGGCATTTTTTTCTAAATCACAATTAAAGTAAATTAGAATGATCTTCTCATTTGCTAAAATTATATTACAATTAACCACAATTATTGATCCTTTAATAAATAAGCCCATAAAACGTAACCTTCCTCAGAAGAAGTGACAGGCAAACTTGATCTGAATCATATTTTAATAATTGTTACTGAAACTACGTATGTGTAAGACATATAATTGTAACATGATTCTACAGGTTTCACGTTTAATTAAATTATAATTGACAATTTTTATAGAATTGATTACAATTTCAGAGTCAACTAGAATATTTACATTTCCTGAAGAAAATGCAAGTGTGGATGCACGTGCTGGCCCGCATTGCACTGCATTAGCCTAGCATTAGCCAGCATTAGCATGCATT
This sequence comes from Gouania willdenowi, assembly GCF_900634775.1. Classification (NCBI taxonomy): domain Eukaryota; kingdom Metazoa; phylum Chordata; class Actinopteri; order Blenniiformes; family Gobiesocidae; genus Gouania; species Gouania willdenowi. The sequence continues at coordinate 41,872,468 of NC_041052.1, forward strand.
AGTATTAGCTAGCATTAGAATTACCTTGGATTATCATTAGCATTATCTTGCATTATCATTAGCATTATCTAGTAATAGCATTGACTTTAGCATTAGCATAACATTAGCATAACATTGGCATTATCCTAGCATTAACCTAGCATTAACAATAACCTAGCATTAACATTAACCTTGTGTTAGCATTAGCCTAGCATTAGTATAGCATTAGCACTAACCTAACATTAGCATTAATTTAGCAATAACATTAACCTAGCATTAGCATGTACCTAGTGTTAGCACTCGCCTAGCAATGACATTAACTTAGCAATGGCATTAATCTAGCATTAGTATACCATTGGCATTAACTTAACATTAGCATTAGCATTAACTTAGCTTTAGCCTTGGATTAGCATTAACTTAGTTTTAGCATCAGCCTAGCATTACTACTAACCCAGCAATATCATTAACCAAGCATTACCACTAACCCAATAATTAGCACTAACCTATTATTAGCATTAACCTAACATTAGCAGTAACTAAACGTTGACTTATAATTAGCATTAACCTAGCATTAGCACTAACCTAGCATTAACTAAACATGAACCTATTATTTGCACTAACCTAGCATTAATTAAACATTAGCCTATTATAATATTAACCTAGCATTAGCACGAGCAGTAACTAAACATTAACCTATTATTAGCATTAGCCTAGAATTAGCACTAACTTAGCATAAACTAAACATTAACATATTATTAGCATTAACCTAGAATTAGCACTAGCAGTAACAAAACATTTACCTATTATTAACATTAGCCTAGAATTAGCACTAACCTAGCATTAACTAAACATTAACCTATAATTAGCATTAACCTAGCATTAGCACTAGCAGTAACTAAACATTTACCTATTATTAGCATTATCCTAGAATTAGTACTAACCAAGAATTAACTAAACATTAACCTAGCATTAGCACTAACCTAGCATTAACTAAACATTAACCTATTGTTAGCACTAACCTAGCGTTACCTAAACATTAACCTAGCATTAGCAATAACTTAGCATTAACTAAACATTAACCTATTATTAGCATTAACCTAGCATTAGCACTAGCAGTAATTAAACATTAACCTATTATTAGCATTAGCCTAGAATTAGCACGAACCTAGCATTAACTAAACATTAATCTATTCTTAGCATTAACCTAGCATTAATACTAACAGTAACTAAACGTTTACCTATTATTAGCATTAACCAAACATTAGCACTAACCTAGCAGTAACTAAACATTGACTTATAATTAGCATTAACCTAGCTTTCGCCCTAACCTAGCATTAAGTAAACATTAACCTATTATTAGCATTAACCTAGCATTAGCACTAGCAGTAACTAAACATTGACCTATTATTAGCATTAGCTTAAAATTAGCACTAACCTAGCATTAACTAAACATTAACCTATTATTGGCATTAACCTAGCATTAGCACTAGCAGTAAATAAACATTAGCCTATTATTAGCATTAGCCTAGAATTAGCACTAACCTAGCATTAACTAAACATGAATCTATTCTTAGCACTAACCTAGCATTAACTAAACATTAACCTTGCATTAGCTAAACATGGACAATGAGGTTGAAATGCCTCCTGTATCCTCACTAATTATCTGAACTCAATTACAATTCAATTACGATTACAACAGAAACTGTTGACCACAACCCATTTGGGGATTCCTGTGAGAAGATCATTATTACAGTGTGAATAATATCTATAAAGTTATTGTGATGTGATTATCATTAATCTATTCTTTCTTATGATTATTTATCAGTAAAGGAGAATTTGAGGAACAGCTCAACTTCACAAGGTAAACACATTAAACATTAGTGTGAAACTGATACAAGATATATTTATATATTTATATTCTACGTTTTATTATTCTACATGTTTTATTATTCTACAGATCAGTTTTGCAACAAAGAGAGCATGAACTACGGTGTGCTAATAAAAGGTAGAGTTTAATCCCCCATTGTTGTAAACACTGTATGTACTATATTTTTTGCGGCAGCTTTTCAGCCTGATGTACTTTTTCACATTCTATCTTTGTTTCTTAATTTATTCTACTAATAATTCTTGTTGTTTGCACTGATTGAAGGACTTCTGTAATGTTGTACTTGTTGCAATGATAAATAAAGTTATATTCATTTCATTTACCATTAGAAACAAAGTTAGGCTCTAATGCAGAGTTCGGCAACTATTATCACCACAAAATTGTGTTTATTTGATCAGAGGGTCACGTGATCAACATTCACGACTCAGCATTTAGAATATAGAGTGACCTGAGCATTAATACAGGAAAGAACAGAGTTTTTATAGTCATTTTGTGTGTTTTTCTGTCATTCTGTGTGTGTTTGTTGTTGTTTTGCTCATTGTGAAGCATTTTGTGCATTTCTGTAGTCCTTTTGTGTATTTTTCCTGTAAAACATATGTTTTTGGAGTCATATTGTGTATTTGTATCATTTTGAGTTTTTTTAGTAGTAATTTTTTTGTATTTCTGTTGTCGTTTTTCTTTTTTTGTTAGTGCTGTGTGTTTAATTATTTTCTGTTTTTCTCTTGTCTTTTACTGTATTTTCCTGCACTGTTGTAATTTTTTGTGTTTTTTTTAAATCTATTTTTGCTCTTGTTTTGTGTATTTTTCTCTCATTTTGTATTTTTACTTTGGGGCCGCATAAAATTAGACTGAGGGCCGGAAGTGGCCCTCGGGCCACCAGTTGCATATTTGTGCTCTAATGGATGCACAACGTTTGTACTTTCATTTTCACTTTTGTGTTAAAAAGTTCACTGTTGCGATTGTGAAAAGGAATCGTAATAAGTTTTAATAATTTTCTTTTATTATAAACTTTTCTTTACACAACCTTTTAATGTAAAGCAGTCTTAACAGTAGCTCATTGAATTTTCTGTTCTTTTTCAAAATAAAACACACGGGTCAATACTCTGATACTAGTGCTTCCTTGTATTTGGTAGAAATAATAAAAAACTTTGTCCTTCTATACATAAATAATGAGTTTTGTTTACAGTGACTATGATGACGCTTAATTTTTTACAGAATTGTTTGATATTTCACACAGAATTCAAGATATGGACGAAAATTACATGCAGCAATTTCAGGCGATGAGGTAATGTTTTTAATCTGTCTTAGAATGGATGTAATAATGACTATAAATGAGTGTAAATGATTGTTTTAGTGGATAATGATGATAATAATGATGGTTTTTAATTGAGGTTGTGATTGTGCTCTCACTCACTATTTCTCAGCTCTGCTATGAACCAAAGAATCAAAGAGATAGAGTCACAAAAACAAAGGTACTGAAGATACGATTAAAGAACGTTTTATTTTCTAGAGAGGCCATCAGACCTCATCTGATTTCCTGTTGATCATTTCTTCTTCTCTGTCTTTTTAAATATTTTTTTTGCATTATTATTAATAATTATTATGTATTGTTTTGTTACTCCTGTAAAAATGTACTTATATATATATATATATATACAGTATATATATATATATACACACACACACACACACACATAAGAGGGATGCTGAATGTGATCAGAAAATATGTAAATTGGCAGAGCTTTGTTATTGGCTTATTTTTTTATTATTTTCTTGGTAGTTTCGTGGTATATAGAAAAATAAATACAATATCTGTAGGTGGCAAAAGTACTAGTCTCTAGTACTCAAGTAAAAGTATAAATAAATAAAAAATTATCTGGTAAAATTATTGAAGTTCTCTCCTACTTGAGTAAAAGTAAAAAAGTACTAAATGTACTTAAATAAAACAATAATAAGTAAAACAATGTTCCTTCAATAATAAGATGGTTTTTAAACCAGCAAAATGAGTTTAACATGTTTAAGAACTTGTAGAAAACTAGTACATGGCAATAAATTCAATCTGTTACCTTTGAACACCTGGAGAATTCAGCACAAAAAAAAATATGCAAATACTCAGTTTAACATTTTTTAAAACTTTAAAATATTAACTATAAAACTAAGGGACCTGTACAACAGAAAAAAGCTCAAACTACCAACATTTTTCATATCGTCTAAAGAGAATCATGTTCTCCATGTGGAACGGAGACGTGACCTTTGTGGTCGCCTCCAGTTTCGCGGTTGTTGGTTTGCATCTTTTTTACGTTGTTACGTCATCTTTGAAAAAGTAACAAGCTCATTTTTAAAATGTAAGGAGTAGGAAGTACAGATCTTTGTTTAAAAAAGTAAGGAGTATAAGTAAAAAGTCACCAAAAATAAATAAAACTCAAGTAAAGTACAGATACCAGAAAAAAACTATTAAGAAGTTTTATGACAGTTACCAGTTTATGACGTCACATGGTGACAAAGCACTAATAAACTGTTACTGGGTCACTATTGCAGCTAAATACCTGTTCTACTTCTGCTTTTTACCTGGTTGATATTCTGTGTACCACGGTTGTGTGAGAGTTACATTAAGTTATTGAAAAGAAGACGAACAATTAATTTTTTCTTTCAAGATTTTACTGAAAGATTTGAAGTCGTCAGCTGTGAACTATGGTTTTGGTCTTTTAACACAGCAAAAAAAATGCTCATCATCAATCATTAGTTCTTTCTATAGCTATCGTAAAGTGTAGCTGTAGTGCAAATTTAAATGACAAAAACTGTTTAATGTATTACCAATAAACATGTGTGCACCTTTTTATAAAAAAAAAAGCTGCTTGACGAGCACACACCCAGTGCTCCAGCAGCAACACACACAAATATCCATCCACCCATTTTCTGAGTCGCTTTGTCAGCACACACAAAAACACGTCACATTTCCTCACTCCCCTTCATATTTCTCCCACATCATTCATTTATTTCATTCATCTCTGTTTTCCAAACTGTTCACATGATCAGCGATAGCTGCACATTTCACTGCCCTGTTTTATCTGCGTATATATTCTCATATCTTCAAATATTACACATCCTTACCAGTATTTTATCGATGATATGACGGCTCTGAGCGCTGACAGGTGGAGACGGGGCGGAGTCATCTCTGTTAGCCCGTTAGGCTAATTGTGACGCTGAGTGGGTGCAGGGAGGTTCACAAGAAGCAGGAAGTTGGTGAGAAAAGTGATATTTAATCCTCTCCTAACATACAACCTTTATCACTGAGGGAGGGGCTACACACGGCTGCTGAAAAACTATACTTCACACAATAGAAACACACCTGGTACGCCTCTACCTCCCACAATGCACCATTTATTTAAAGCAACAGGCAGTGCAATCAATGAACGTGCATCATATCTTGATCAAAATGGTGACTCCATAATTTATGTCCCAAGGTATACAATCATTCTAAAATGTCCTTTTAATGTGTTAAAAAAAAAGAAGGTGCACATGTTTTATTTATTGGTAATACATTAAACACATTTTTTGTTAAATACATTTTCACTACAGGTACAATTTAGGATATTAAATGAGTATGACTGAGCTGGACTATTTCCTCTTTGATATCTTTCAACAGCAATCATATGGACAAGGAAACAGAGAAGAGGTAAACATGCCTCTCTATGTGTCTGTCTATGTCTGTATGTGTCTGTCTATCTCTATGTGTCTGTCTATCTCTCTATGTGTCTGTCTATCTCTATGTGTCTGTCTATCTCTATGTGTCTGTCTATCTCTATGTGTCTGTCTATCTCTCTATGTGTCTGTCTATGTCTGTATGTGTCTGTCTATCTCTATGTGTCTGTCTATCTCTCTATGTGTCTGTCTATGTCTGTATGTGTCTGTCTATCTCTATGTGTCTGTCTATCTCTCTATGTGTCTGTCTATGTCTGTATGTGTCTGTCTATCTCTATGTGTCTGTCTATCTCTCTATGTGTCTGTCTATGTCTGTATGTTTCCAATAACACATGTTCCTGTTGGGTTTCGTGGTTTTCTGAAGCTATAGTAAACTTCTGAGGCTACAAACTCCTCCCTCACTTCCTTTCTTTTCTTTTCCTGAGAACAAAACAACAAAAGCACTTTCTCACCTATTATATTTCAACCTTCAGTAGTCAGATATTAAATTGAATTGTGAATTAAATTAAACTAAATGAATAGAATAGAAACCAGGCCAAGTGTTTCAGGATTAAAATCTCTTTTTGGGCCCTTTGTTTCTTTTTATCTCCTTTGCCAAATCAGCTCCACACTAACTCTAACCCAAACCATCATCCAGAAAGTCTTTTCAGTCTTCCTCTCCATGACTACAAGTTGGATCTGGACACAATGTCACAGAGACAGGTATATGATATATATCTGATATATATCTGTGTGACAGGTTTCATTCATGGAAAATTACACCAACCACATCTTTTAAAAGAGAGTCTGTACTGTAAATGTCATCCTAACGTACTACTCACACTAACGTACTACTCATCCTAACGTACTACTCACACTAACGTACTACTCATACTAACGTACTACTCACACTAACGTACTACTCATTATAGCGTACTACTCATACTAACGTACTACTCATACTAACGTACTACTCATACTAACATACTACTCATACTAACGTACTACTCACACTAACGTACTACTCATCCTAACGTACTACTCATATTAACGTACTACTCATACTAACGTACTACTCATATTAACGTACTACTAATACTAACGTACTACTCACACTAACGTACTACTCACACTAACGTACTACTCATATTAACGTACTACTAATACTAACGTACTACTCATACTAACGTACTACTCATACTAACGTACTACTCATACTAACGTACTACTCACACTAACGTACTACTCACACTAACGTACTACTCACACTAATGTACTACTCATACTAACGTACTACTCACACTAACGTACTACTCACACTAATGTACTACTCACATTAACGTACTACTCACACTAACGTACTACTCATACTAACGTACTACTCATACTAACGTACTACTCATTTTAACGTACTACTAATACCAACGTACTACTCATACTAACGTACTACTCACACTAATGTACTACTCATATTAACGTACTACTCATACTAACGTACTACTCATACTAACATACTACTCACACTAACGTACTACTCACACTAATGTACTACTCATACTAACGTACTACTCATTATAACGTACTACTCACACTAACGTACTACTCACACTAACGTACTACTCATACTAACGTACTACTCATATTAACGTACTACTCACACTAACGTACTACTCATATTAACGTACTACTAATACCAACGTACTACTCATACTAACGTACTACTCACACTAATGTACTACTCATATTAACGTACTACTAATACCAACGTACTACTCACACTAACGTACTACTCACACTAATGTACTACTCACATTAACGTACTACTCATACTAACGTACTACTCATATTAACGTACTACTCACGCTAACGTACTACTCACGCTAACGTACTACTCATGCTAACGTACTACTCATATTAGCGTACTACTCATATTAACGTACTACTCACACTAACGTACTACTCACACTAACGTACTACTCATACTAACGTACTACTCACATTAACGTACTACTCATACTAACGTACTACTCATATTAACGTACTACTCACACTAACTTCCTACTCACGCTAACGTACTACTCATGCTAACGTACTACTCATATTAGCGTACTACTCATATTAACGTACTACTCACACTAACGTACTACTCACACTAACGTACTACTCATACTAACGTACTACTCATACTAACGTACTACTCATGCTAACGTACTACTCATACTAACGTATTACTCATACTAACGTACTACTCATACTAACGTACTACTCATGCTAACGTACTACTCATATTAGCGTACTACTCATATTAACGTACTACTCACACTAACGTACTACTCACACTAACGTACTACTCACACTAACGTACTACTCATCCTAACGTACTACTCATATTAACGTACTACTCATACTAACGTACTACTCATATTAACGTACTACTAATACTAACGTACTACTCACACTAACGTACTACTCACACTAACGTACTACTCATATTAACGTACTACTAATACTAACGTACTACTCATACTAACGTACTACTCATACTAACGTACGACTCACACTAACGTACTACTCACACTAACGTACTACTCACACTAATGTACTACTCACACTAACGTACTACTCATACTAACGTACTACTCACACTAACGTACTACTCACACTAATGTACTACTCACATTAACGTACTACTCACACTAACGTACTACTCATACTAACGTACTACTCATATTAACGTACTACTAATACCAACGTACTACTCATACTAACGTACTACTCACACTAATGTACTACTCATATTAACGTACTACTCATACTAACGTACTACTCATACTAACATACTACTCACACTAACGTACTACTCACACTAATGTACTACTCACACTAACGTACTACTCATTATAACGTACTACTCACACTAACGTACTACTCATACTAACGTACTACTCATATTAACGTACTACTCATATTAACGTACTACTCACACTAACGTACTACTCACATTAACGTACTACTAATACCAACGTACTACTCATACTAACGTACTACTCACACTAATGTACTACTCATATTAACGTACTACTAATACCAACGTACTACTCACACTAACGTACTACTCACACTAATGTACTACTCACATTAACGTACTACTCATACTAACGTACTACTCATATTAACGTACTACTCACACTAACGTACTACTCACGCTAACGTACTACTCATGCTAACGTACTACTCATATTAGCGTACTACTCATATTAACGTACTACTCACACTAACGTACTACTCACACTAACGTACTACTCATACTAACGTACTACTCACATTAACGTACTACTCATACTAACGTACTACTCATATTAACGTACTACTCACACTAACTTCCTACTCACGCTAACGTACTACTCATGCTAACGTACTACTCATATTAGCGTACTACTCATATTAACGTACTACTCACACTAACGTACTACTCACACTAACGTACTACTCATACTAACGTACTACTCATACTAACGTACTACTCATGCTAACGTACTACTCATACTAACGTATTACTCATACTAACGTACTACTCATACTAACGTACTACTCATGCTAACGTACTACTCATCCTAAGTGTGATGTCTAAATGAGTATGTAGTGCGTTCACATCAGATAGTATGAATTGATTGAGTAGGTGAGAAATATTAGGATGTATACTATATGGGGACATTTTTTAAGTATGCACGGTGGGCAGAGTAGTCATACTCAACCCTCCCATGATGCATTATGAGCAGAATGTAAAATAGTCCTGGGACCAGCTTCAAGATAAAAATCAAACATCCCCTCTTCAAAATAAAAGCATCTCTTCTTGTCTTTCATTAGTTTTTTTTTTTTTTAACTCTTTTGTAAATAGGGCTCTTATTTTGAAGTTAACATGAAGTTTAGTCAGTAGACCAATGGAGGGTCTCTGAAAATGTGTGAAATATGTGAATGAATTGTCTAATCATAATATAGTATATACTAGACAGTATATACTATAGTAGACAGTATATACTATAGTATATACTATAGTAGACAGTATATACTCATTGTTGAGTTCGTAGTGGATAGTACAGTGTGCCATTTTCCAAAATGGCACACTGTACTTTACACTATGACTAGTGTACCCACCATGCATACTTGAACAATGTCCCCATATAGTATACAACCAGGTATTTCTCACATACTCCATTTTTTCATACTAGCTAATGTAAATCTACTACATAGTACATTAGTATGACATTTCAAGCACAGCTGTTCTTCTTAATATACAGAAATAAAAATGTCTGTCAGTCAGATTTTTCTTTGATGCCGTTGTCCTGTTCCGACTTGTCCTGTGACTCAGAGGTTTTATTCTGACTGGTTTAACCAGCTGAGCTCCTCCCCTAGTGTCTTTATATGAAACTATTCTAGCGCGTTGACATACCTGCACAAAGGATCACCTGGTAGTACGTTCTACTGCACATTGATCTGTTTCTGCACTAGTGTCTTTATCAAAACATCACATTTCACCATTTTTTAGCATGTGTGCAGACAGTATGTCATCTAAGGTTAACACTCTGAGAATATTTATGCAACATTAATGCTGTTCAATGCTGGATACAAGGGAAAGGGAGTTAAGGAGGGTAATCAATGCAGGTGAATTAGGACATAGACATATTAGGGCCACATTAGAAATGAACAAAAATCTGGGTACTGCGAGATTAAAGTTGTAATATTTCTAGAATAAAGTCATAATTCTATCAGAATTAAGTCATAATTTATTAAAGTCGTACATTTATTAGTAATATTTTGAGAATAAAGTCATAATTTTATGAGAATAAAGTTGCAATTTTATGTGATTAAAGTTGTAATTATATTAAAATCATAATTTTATGAGACTTAAGCTATATGTTAATAAATACAGCGCTCAGAATTCCCTGTTGAAGTGAACGCAACTAACGTTGATAGTCCTGAAGTCGACCACTTCCTGCCACTTCCTCCTCCACAATAAAAGAGGCTGTTTGTTCCAAATCAGTCTGGTTCTTTGGTCGGAACAAATGCAAACTCATGAAATTATGATTTATTCTCAAAATATTATGATTATTCTTGGAATATTACAACATTAATCTCATAGTGCCCAGATTTTTACATTTTAATGTGGCCCTAATTTGCCATCATATGAAATCATCGCACATGGTTCCCATAATGTTTCATAGTACTGTACCTAGAGAAAACACTAATGAAACCGTTCTATATATTTTCAGAATTAAACAGGTGGAAAACCATTGGCAGAACCAGCTGAGGTAAATATTAGTTATCTGAGTACACGTGTTTCCTCCTCAGTAACACAAACATTTGACCTCCACAGGGCCGTTCAGGAACAAAGATGCAAAGAAAAAGACGACCACCATATCAGGTGATGAGTATCAGCCATTAATAACTGCTGAGTCACATGACATCACAATAACACAACGAAACACATCAAACTGTGATCTATTCCACAGACTGATGGAGATGGAAAAACACTTCAATGAAAAACTTCAAGAAAAAAGGTAAAGTGTCCAATCACACGTGAGTAATGAAACACGTGGGTTATAGAACACAGTAGTTCCTCAGGGCTCTATTTTGGGCCCCCTACTCTTCAACAGTCACATGTTCCCATTGACTCAGACACTAAAAAAACAATGAAATGAGCTATAATTATGCCTGTTTACATAATTATATCTCCAGGTGTCGATAGACCACTACAAACCCTGATAACTTGCATTGATTAAATTAATAATTGGATGTGTTTTCTTCAGTTAAACAAAGAGGAAACAGAAAATTGTAGTGTTTGAAGCCAAAGAAGAAAGAATGAAAGTAGAGTCACAAAGAAAGTGGATCATATATACAGTAACTCTACTTCTTATATATTTACACTGGATTCCAATCAATCAGAGAATCAACTATAAAATACTGCTACTGGTTTATAAAGCGTTACATGGTACAGGACCAAAATACAAACAAACCTTCTTTATGTTCCCAGAACAAAAACAAAACACGGAGAAGCAGCGTTTTGGTTGCTATGACAATCTATGGACACCAAAAAACGACAAAGCATAAGCAGATTGGTGCAGAATGCTAATTTAAGTATATGTGTATATACATATATATATATATATACTGTATTTTTATACTTCTACACTTCTTCTTGTACCGCCACCTTATTTCAAGCTGTTTTCTCAGTAAAATATGAGTTTTCACTGTGATTTTAACCATTTAGCTAATGTCAGAATACACACGGTACTAACTGAAGATTAAACTTTGGTTAATTGTGAGTGTAGCTCTTGTTTGTGTATGTCCCCTCCCCCCTCTCGCTCTCTCTCTATATATATATATATATATATATATATATATATGTGTGTGTGTGTGTGTGATTGATGTGTTTTATTTTCTAATCTCTAGATGTGCTCTGAATCAAAAACAAGAAGAGCTGCAGTCCTTTAAAGATCGGTAAAGTCCCTCAGTTGAATTATATGAAAAATAATAATGATAATAATCATCCTGTCTAATGACTCAAAGTACCATAAGTATTAATAACGTTCCTGTTTTCTTTCCCGTAGAGTGGCAAACGATGTGGCTCTTTCTATACAGACGGGGAACACAGAGAGCATGAACAACCCAGTGGGTAAATTCAGACTAAAGGAAATGTACGATGATCTCATCCGACAGTGGCCCAAGATTAAAAACAGTCTGAAGTCAGGAAAAGACACTCCGCCTTCAGTCAAAGCTATGATTCAGGTACGTCATGTTTCACTCAGCTTAGTGTGAGGTGTTCTTCTGTACCCTGACTTTCCTCTGGGGTCACAGAAAACCTTTGAAGAAACATCTGATGCAATGGAGCAGAAGAAGAAACAGATCGATGAGGTGTTTGGATTGAATGACGGAGTAGAACCAACTCCTCAGAGGGTAAGAACACCATCAGCAGTGTCATAAGGTGCATTTCCATGTGCAAAATCTAAATAGCGCAAGAAAAACTAGTAATGGAAAGAAAAAAGTTTTTTCCTCTTTTATGAAGAGGTTTTTCAGACGTTTTGATATTGAAATGTGTCGCTAAAGTGCACCTGGTCACATGACCACTACTGTATGAGTAAACATGACGGGGTACGTGTGGACAGCATTTCTTAGCATTGGACTTAATAATGATTAGTGCTACATTAGACGTGAAACAACAAAGGAATACAGAATGTTCTAAGGAGGTTCTGAGCGTCCGTCCTCCTGCAGCGAAGACTCGTGGGATCAGATTTCACAACAGTTGCGAGGCTCCTCCCCCAAAACAGCCTTCAATGGAAACATGTTCAAAGACATTTAGAGATATCGCTTTTATTTTGCAAAAATCTGTAATTGAAGCACAACCAGAGACAGTCAGCTGTGAGAGCAGAGAGGAGACCCCCCCCCCCGGGCCCCCCACCTCTGTGGATGTGTGCAAATAAAGATACATTAACACGTGATATTCATATAAATACACAATAAAAAAAACACCATGTGATATCTGCTCATTATAATCAATCAAACAAATCAAATTTATTTATAAAACATCTTTCTAACAAATTCAATTGTAGATGAAAATGCTTCACAGAAATGTGCTTATGTGGTTGACCAAAGTTAAAAATGATAAAAAGGTTTAGAGACTAATGCACACAGAAGTAATTTAATAATGTAAAAATATTGAGCATAAAAAAAAAACAAGAAAAGACATAAAAGCCAGACTGAATAAATAAGTTTCTATAGATTGTGATACGCTCAGCTCCTCTCAGACCCCAGGGATGTCCGAAGTTGACTTATAAGTGATTCGTGTTTGGCCAGCTGCCCATATTTGACATTGTTATTTTTATTTTTTGATATTTTTCAAATTATAAAAATGAATGTAATACAATACAGTGATTTATAAGAAAAAAAATCTAAATCTGATGTCGAATTATATGATTTTTCTTGAGTTTTAAAGGATGGTTCAAGACGGTGGACAATGTAGTGTTTGGATAATGTAGGCGGGGCATGTTGTGTCCCATTTTGTTGAATTTATATTGCACTGTGTCTTTGAAGACGTTTAGATGTTTCATTTTATGCCAAGAAATGTTCAATTTCAAACTACTGTAAGTGTTTATTTTGTACAGTGATGTTATTGGTAGATTTAAGTTCATGCCCTGGAACATGAATGTTTAGTTTAACCCTCCACTGCTATTCATTTTTGGCCCTTTAATGACAATCATTTGTGCACCCCTGCTCTACAGGTTGTTCCACTGCGTTGGAGAATATAAAAAACTGAAAGTTAACCATTTAGTGCTTTATGAACTAATAAAATAATATTAAAATCAATATGAAAAATAACAGACAACCAGTGCAGTGATTTTTAAATATCAGTAATATGTGCTGTCCTTCTGGTATTAGTCAAAACTCTTACTGATAAACTAGATTTATGAACATCAAATCACTCAATAACAGCTTTTAGATCAAATCTGACACTGTTAACCTTCAACAATAGAGAACAAAATTGAATTATAAACATTTATTATTATTATTAATATATTTATGAAATGATATAAAAAATATATTGTATATTTAACAGAATAAAGTTCAATTATAAATGTAATCATATTTAATGTTTTTTTACCTTTATCCCCACCACAACATGTAATATTTTCATTTGATTCTTATTTATTTATTTATTTTACATTTTTTATTGGTGGTTTCTGTGCCTTGGGGTTTATTTCAATAAAAAGATGAACCTTGGCTAAAAAAAGGTAGAAAAATACTGACTTAAACTGGTCTACGCTGTTGTTTCAGCTCGAGGAATACAAACTATCAACGATCCACTATCTTCAACTAAACCTCTACTATCATAGGAAAGCTGGATCAATGGTGGGTTTAAAGTCATTATTATGAAATATATTTAATATGAACAAATCACAGAGACATTTAGTTTTGATTGACGTGTTTCTTTTCTTCAGCCGTGCTTTGAGGACCCTCAGGATGTGATGGATTATGTGCGTTCCCAGTGTTCCTGGTTGGGTAGTTTAATGGCTTTAAACAATCCTCCTCTTCAGCCCGACTGGGACAACCACGACCCCGGGATGAACGCCTGGGACATTTTCCCACGGAAACTCAGGTCTTCCTCATTCACAGTCCTGTAGAGCAGGTGTTCTCAACCTTGGGTTCTCAACCTTGGGGTCACCAGATGCCTTCAAGAAATAAAGAATATTTTTTGGAACAATTTGAACCCATTTTTTCGTATTTTTACACTTTTTCTGCAACGACACCAAACTTGCTTTATTTTATCCTATTTTTGTCACTTTTTCTTGCCATATTTTTGCTCTTTTTAATGCATTTTGCAACAATACTCCCATTTCTGACACTTCTACATTAAATTTCAATGCCTTTTTCACAAGTTTTTTGTTTTCCACTTTCAAGACGTTTTCAGCACTTTTTATGAACCCTTTCCACCACATATCACATACTGTATAGTATGTTGTAATATTTCATGGATATTTTTGCCAATTTATCCCCAGTTTAAACTAATTGTTCCAATATTGACACTTTGAACCTTTTTTCTGTCTATTTTAACTCTAATTTGCGACTTTCTTTCAACCAATTTCTGTGATTTTAAAAATCCCATTTCACCACCTTTTCCTCCATTTTTGGTCACTTTGAACACATTTTAATTTTGATTAAAACAAAAACTTACATCTTTAAGATGACTAAATACTAGGGCACAAATGTTAATAAACTAAAAGCTAAAAAGGTTGAGAACCACTGCTGTAGAGGAACTACTGTCTGACATCTGTCCACCACGTACGTGTGTGTGTGTGTGTGTGTGTGTGTGTGTGTGTGTGTGTGTGTGTGTGTGTGTGTGTGTGTGTGTGTGTGTGTGTGTGTGTGTGTGTGTGTGTGTGTGTGTGTGTGTGTGTGTGTGTGTGTGTGTGTGTGTGTGTGTGTGTGTGTGTGTGTGGTGTGTGTGTGTGTTGCTTTAAAGGTTTTTAGAATGTATTTTATTCTGATGGCAAACTGTTGGTTGAACATTATTTTCATGGAAATATCTTGTTTTTACTGTAAGGCTGAAGTTATACTGTATCACTGCTACTGTTTGATTGGGAAATGTATGAAATGAAACCCCTGGTGAAAAAGGTGTGAAACAAAAACGTGAGAGCAACTCACATTTTATAACCTCTAGTGAAACTTCTTATTACGACCTCAAGATCTAAGTATTTTATTTCACCTTCCAATTTTCTGTATTGATCTAAAAGTGATGACATCGTTTGTAAGTTTGTTATATAATGTAAATCAGGGAAGATGCACCACTTTTAATGTATGCAAATGAAATTGAATGAATCAAACAATGATGGATGGGGAAAGCTCAGTGATTAAATGTTTTATGGTCTGTACAGTAAATGATTTATCTCTACATATGGACTTTGTGTCTTTATTTACTATGTAACCATCGGGTCACCTTTGAGGACCAAACGTGTACCTTCTGCTTATTCCATTTTTTTAATTCTCATTCAGTTTAAAGCCTAATTATGAACCTTGGCCAAGAGTACGGTTTACATTTTAGGACATCCTCAGGTATCAGGAAAACCTGTCATTGGTCAGACTGAAAGGACTCATGACTCAGCAAAACCTTAGTCAAATTACACAGCCTCACTTCTAATTTGAGTCGGTCCACTTTAGTTTGACCTTTTGATTCTGCTGAAAGTGAATCCTGTCTATATATATATATGTGTGTGTGTGTGTGTATATATATGTATGTGATTTGCAGCTCAATTTAAGAGAAAAAGGCTCATCTAAAGAAATTTGATATTCACACAATATTTTCTTCAACATGCTTCATTGTCTGTGAAAGTGACTGCGTTGATGATTAATTGAGTTGTTGAGGTGAAACTGTTACTTTGATAGTATGAGGTCTGTCACCACATGAACCAAAGTGTTAGAAATAAAAGATAAAGTATATATTTTACAATGTTTGTCTGGTAAACTCTGATCCTCTCACACATTAGCCACGTTTACATGGAAGCTTTAATTCCTCTTTAATTCAGAATAAAAATTGAATCCTCTTTAAAACTGACCTTGTAAACACTTAATTCCTAATGCAAATTTAATCCCGAATTAAACTTAAATCTGAATTAGGTGGCTGGTTTATTCCTATTTTAATTCTGAATTAAATAAATCCTCTGTCTAGTAAACACTTCATTCTGCTTTAAATTCATTCCTGTTGTTCTGAGCATGCGTGACTTTGCCACGACGCGCTGGTGACGACATTCCTCTATACCCATTCTCTGTAGCACACACAGGTACCTGAGGGCCTGTAGAACAACAATGTGCTGAAAAATATTGTATTTTTGATGAATTTTTGGTACAATATGCCTGTACAGTACAGTTGTTGTGATTTGAGGTGTACTTGAACGCACCATGACCAGTTGGCTTCTGACGGCTTTACAGTAATACACGATGTAAACGTGCATTCTACTTTAAACTGCTGATTATCTTATCTTATTATCTTAATCACTTATTAACTCAGGCCCCAAGTTAATATCTCGTGCTCCCAACATAATATTATAATATCTCATCCATGTACGTTACCAGGCTCCTCAGAGCTGTTCAGTGAACAGATCTATACTGTATATACTTTTCTATGTCTCCAGTCCGTACACTCACTGTTGGTGTGTGGGGGGAGGAGTCACTCTGCTGACGTGTAGCTTTTACCGCCAGTTTTCTGAGAATCACCAGAACAACCTGTTGAATGTCTGTGTGAGTGGAACGATAAAGAGCTTCTCTATTCCAGCACATTACTACTATAAATACATATATAATACACATTTACATCATACTATGTATGAAATATCTAAATATGTTTTAGCAAAATGCTTCTTTTTCTTTCCATGACCTACTTAGAGAGCAGGTTATGTAAGAGTGAAACCAAAACTGCTGCAGATTCCTGTGTTACATTCTTTTATGAAGCATGTGGTATATCTTCTTCTACACCAGTGGTTCTCAAACTGTGGTTCTAGTCCTCTTCTCTGCAGTTTCTGAATCCAAGTCCCCCCTTTTCATCCGACTACCATATTTTTGCACATAATTCTGTGAAAAAACATCTGTAGATCATAATGATGGAATGAATGAGTGAAAACATGTCATTTTATAAATAAGTGAAATAAAACAGTCTTTAGTGCCTCCTGAATAGATTTATTTCTAGGGATAGACAAAATGGAAAATTATAAAAGTGATTAATTATTATTCATTAGTATCAACTAATATTAATGCTTCAAAGAATATATTAATCATTCAGACTCACGCGCGCTGACCGCGGTGTTTGAAACGTCTTCTTCCGATGAATAAAAGTGTTTCGGCCAAAAACCCAAAATGCACTTTTGGGCCACACAAAAACAGTGATGTAACGATTTATCGCAAGGCAGTTAAAAATCGATTCATAGGTATCACGATTCACGTCGATACTGTGAAAATTGAATTGCAGTACCTTTTTTAACCAACAGAGGGCGGCGGGCGGAGTTTGCTAATACTTTCTTTCTGGCCGCTTTCTACTCTTAAATATCTTCATAAATGATTCCTTTCCCCTTTAGCACCGAAAAAATATCTGTAAAAGTCACGTTTTTCTATTAGCTCTGTCTGCTAGCATAGCATCTCTTCTTCACTGCAAGATATCTGCATGCCAACCGACCACTGGATTACCAGCGCCCTCTGCTGGTTCAAACAAATATCTGACGTAAATACAGTGAAATGACTTTGGTTTTTTTTTTTAGTCCAATTGTTAAGTCACAAAATACATTTTCAGTTGCACTTTTTTTAAAAAATGAACTATTATGCAGTTTTGCATTGTTTACTATAGAACCAGAATTTAAATTAATAGGCTTCTTCTTCATTTGTATTATTCCTTTATTTGTTTCATTCAATATTTTTAGTTAAATTGCATTGTTTTAAATAGTTTATCAAGGGATTCTTTTGACAATGAAAAAGAGTTTTTTTCTCCCCGAAAAAATAAAGGAATATTTTTCAGTCATCATTTGTCTACAGTCCAGTGATCCGTACAAGTACCCCCTGTAGTGCCATCGCGTACCCCCATTTGAGAACCACTGTTCTATGTAATATATTTACAGAGTGAATATAACGTTGATGGAGTTCATTCAGTTTTCTCCTGTTATCTCTGTATGACTGTAATCAACCTTTAAACCCAATGTTTCTACACAGTTTACAAGTTAAACTTTTACAAAGAAAAAAAAAAACCTCACAAAGGTCTGAGTTTTCTTCACAACTACAAAAATCAAAGTAAACCTTGTTAACGTGAGATAAAAAAAAAAGAAGTTGTGAGAGACTAAAATATGAAAGTAGACAGAAAGCAGCAGTTATAGTCACTGGTTGATCATTAAACCAATAAGAAGTGATAAAGTGCAGAGACACACCTCGTTTTTATCTTTAAGCTAAACAGATGTTCAACAGTGGATTTACAACACTTTTACACCAGTGGTTCTCGTCCCCTTTATTCCAAACTAATGAGTGTTAATGCACATTTTAAAGAATCTCATTTTGTAAATAAGTGAATAAACAGTATTTAGTGCCTCATGAATAGATTTATTTTTATAGTTTTTATCATTTCCTGTCTTTGTGTTTTCAGTTCATGTTCTAATCAAGATCATTTCTATCATCATTTCTTTGTGTCATTTTGTGTATTATGTTACTGTTTTTTATTTTTCAGTATGTGTGTCTCTTATTTTGTGTGTTTGTGGTATTTAAATGTGTGTATTTGATGGTGTTTTGTATGTTTCTGTGTTTTTCTCTCATTTATTGTGTCTTAGGTGTTGTTTTGTTTATTCTGTTGTTGTTTGTTCTTTTTATTATTCAGTATATGGTAATATTTAGTATGATTATAATTTCTTTTAACTAAAAATAAACATTATAAAACCCCATATTTCTAATGCGTTCATTTGATAATTTTACTTTATAGTAATTCATGTATTTGTTTATTTTCTTAATTCATAATAATTAATAATAATTATTATTTTTCTCACTTTCTCTCTCTCGTACCCCCTGTAGTGCTATTGTGTACCCCTATGGGACCCGTACCCCCATTTGAGAAACACTGCTCTACAGTATGATTTATTTTCTGGAGCTGAGTCCAAAATAAATCCAGATGTGGTGAAGTGGTGTATTTGTAAAAACGGTTTAATAGTTAAAATATGTGATGAAACAGTGTTTACTTTAGTGTTTTTAGCTTGTGTTAAAGTATTATTATGATATTTACAGTAGGCCAAGCAGGACTTTCCAGTGTTTGCTATTGTGCATAAAACAAAGAGGTCAAAGTACACAGACCAGATAGACTTCATTAAACACGTGTTTTCCTTCAAGCTTCAGCCACCAGTCATGATAATTACACAGTGTTCTACATATTTATCATAACTCTACACAATGCTTCTACTTTCCTTCTGGAATATATTTAAAATATGTTGCACAAACAGGTTAATCCACCAGTCAGTGCTTTAGTTCAGAGTAAAAGAAAAACACATTAACATTTGTCATAGTTTAAATCAACTACTGTATATATTTTTAAGCAACAATAACTATACCATGACTAATTAAAAAAAACATGTCAATTATATATATATATATATATATATATATATATATACTTTCTTCTTCCTCACCCTCCACGGGCGGTCTCTTTTTTTTCCTCCAAGCTAAACTATAAATATTTTTTGGAAACTATCCAATCAAAACTCCTTTTTATTAGATTGATGAATAATAATTAAAGCTAAAAACATGCATCTGTGCTTTATATTTTAGTAACAGATTTAGTCAATTAAAATCTTTGTCATTTAGTTGAACTAAAACTTGATCTGATGACTAAGTTTTGACCAAAACTCAGTTGTTTTAGTAAAAAAATAAATAAATAAAGACAAAATCACAATTAACAGTGGGAGGGGCTACGTGTGACCCTCAGGGTATGCAGTGGTACTATAGAGAGAGAGAGAGTGAGTGGAAAATTATCAAATGAAAGCATTAATAATAAAAGGTTTTATAATGTTTATTTTTAGTTAAAAATGCTATTCATACTAAATATTAGCAGCAACTCACAAAACGACAACAAAAACACAAAATAAGAGAAAAATATACTGAATAATAAAAAAAAACTAACAAAAATCACACAAAAAAACACACAAAATTATGATAAAAATTATTTTGTTTAGAACATGAGCTGAAAATACAAAAGTCAGTCAAAGGGAGATGACAGGAAATGATAAAAACTATTCAAATAAATGTATTTATGAGGCACTTAATACTGTTTCATTCACTTACTTACAAATTTAGATTCTTTAAAATGTGTGTTTTATATTCATAGTATTCTGAGTAAAATGTTGTAGTCTGACAAAAAAGTGGACTTAGATTTAAAAGAACCACAGAAATACAACATGTATCAACATGTGTAGAAAAACAGCCTTATTCTGTCCAATAGCGCCCTCTGGTGGATAGTTTTATACTGGCCAGGTTTATTAATAATACAAATAATAATAACATGGTTAGTTCAGTGGTTCTCAATCTTTCCATTAGCATTAGCATTAGCATTAGCATTAGCATTAGCATTAGCAGTAAGGTTGAAAAAGCTGAAATTTCCAAAAATGTAATAAGTCAAAAAAGTTTAAAAGATACAAATTATAAAAGTTACAGCATAAATCTCAGGAACTTTCTGAATTTTTTGATAGCAAGAAAGAAGAAAAACAGACAACAATAGTGAGGTTTATTACTGGATCCTCACTAATTCAACTATAAGACTTTTCACACTCTGGAAGTGTGCATGTGTGACCATCGGGGGTCATAGGTCAGAGGGATGTAAACATCACGCTGTTTGTGCTATACGCTGAGATCTAATCTATCTAACATTTAATATATTATAACATTCAGACTGTACTCACTCACTTATACCAGCTTTAAACAAACACGTTTCAATGAATATTTGTGCTTTTAATAAACAAGGAGCAGCGTAATCTTTTGAATTTGAAGGAAGTGGATGATGGTCATTTACACATTTTCTTGCTCCTCTTTTCTGTGTATAATTATCATCATTATTAGTGTTTTTTTTTTTTTTTAATACGCCACTCTTTCCCATTTATACTGTGCTTATATCATACTTTATTAAACCCCTCTGTGCTTAATAAAGTATTTTCTGATTAAGGGAAACAGCACTGATCAGCTGAGTCATGTTTACTAAATGTGACAATAACCTGAGTCACTGTTGAAACGTCACAGGAAAAACCAGAATTCTCAGCTGTTGTGCAGCATTAGCTTTAGCAGCATTAGCTTTAGCAGCATTAGCTTTAGCTGCATTAGCTTTAGCAGCATTAGCTTTAGCAGCACTAGCTTTAGCTGCATTAGCTTTAGCAGCATTAGCTTTAGCAGCATTAGCTTTAGCTGCATTAGCTTTAGCAGCATTAACTTTAGCAGCATTAGCTTTAGCTGCATTAACTTTAGCAGCATTAGCTTTAGCAGCATTAGCTTTAGCAGCATTAGCTTTAGCTGCATTAGCTTTAGCAGCATTAGCTTTAGCTGCATTAGCTTTAGCAGCATTAGCTTTAGCAGCTAACTCTGTCTTTCTGACTCGTAGATTGATATATTTGAAGGAATGTGAAAAGGCTTATTGAACGTATGTTTATTGTTCTGCTCCATGTGAAGTACATGATACTTTAATTATATTTAGTTCCTGGTCCATATCTAATGCAGTCTAATCATTTCATGCTCTTTTCATTTCTGCTACATTTCCACACATTGAACTTTTCTTGGGAACAAATGGAAGGTGTGTAGAGTAAACCCAGTTGTGTTAAGGCTTTTTGAACTAACTTAGTGCTTCTCAAAGTGTGGGGCGTGCCCCCACTGGTGGGGAATGGAGGTGTGACAGGTGGGGCGCGACAAACGGGAGGACATTTTCAATTTCATGCCAATCTTCTTAAAAACACTAAACAACACCTACACACAAAGAAAGTATTCATGAGAACCTAAAAAATATTGAGATTCTCAATCTATCCGTCCTATTCATTACCAGCACTGGGGGCAAATGAGGGGGAGTGGGCTCTTCTGGCCACGCCCCTGCATCATTACGGTTACTTTAATAACAGAGAAACTCTTTTTTTTAGTTTTTTTTAATTTTAAGCTTTTTTTCTCCCAGCCATGCACAGCAACCCCACACCAACATCACCTTTTGTTAAAAATTAAAACACACAATTGTAAATAACTGTAATTCTATACTTTCACTTTGTGAAATATAAATCTAGTTTAACTGAAATGCAGTAAAAAAAAAATTAAAAATTAAATAGCAAATTAAATCTGAGCTCAAACATGATCAAAAACTAATTCTAGATTCAGATTCAGAATACAGAATAGAAAGTTAAAATGTTGAGATTTAAAATTGAAATTTCAAGAATAAAATTAAAATCTGTCAAAATTAAATATAAAAAGACAAGAATAAAGTCGAAATGTTGAGATTAAAGTTGAAATTTCAAGAATAAAATGAAAATATAACGTTGAATTTAAAGTTAAAAAGACAAGAATAAAGTTGAAATGTCAAGATTAAAGTCAAAATTTCTAAAATAAACTCAAAATACAAAAAAATCAAAAGTTTGCTCATGAAGTCAAATCTACAGAAGCTGACTAGGACCAACACATTAGTATATGGTGAATTGGCCTTAGTCAGCTTCTGTAGATTTGCCTTTATTCATCATCATCATCATCATCATCATCATCCTTTATTTTAGTCCTTTTAAAAACACCATTAGTATTCATAAGATAACATACATATATATATACAGATGGAATGACTTACTTTAAAAGATAAATCTAATATGACTGGTAAATAATTAGATGCTGAATTCTGAGAATTCCTCATCCAACAAATACATTTATCATGTTTCTCATCAGAGACTGAAATGTTCACTCCTACGTTACACAATCACTCACTTGCACTGATCCATCGAGGCTTTTTAAACCGTTTCCTCATGTAGTCGTCAGTAAGCTAGCCTTTTCAAAGCTAGCCTAGCCCACAAGGGGACAGAACAACCTATTAGCAAACCTTCAACTTTTATCACCATATTGTATTTTGAGTTTATAAAACCCAAATTGTTGTTAAATGTTTTAAGCAGGGCTACGCCACTCACTTTGTTCTTCTTCTTCTTCTTGTTATGCACACAAATCGCTACTCCTGAAACTTGGCAGCTATAATTTATGGACGTGTACGCATCGACGCTCTGAGCCCGATTTTTGATCTTGGCCCCGGGGGGCCCCAAAAAGAAAAAATACAGTCATGCCAGTCAAACATTACGACAGTTGGTGGTACCAAATCATTGGCACATACTAATATATAAGTGGGGCCCATTACCCTGTACGTGTCACGGTGAGCCCCATTTCTCAAATGACTACTTCTCTGTTAGTTCTCGTTAGATCGGAATGCAGTTTGGTATAAATACTAATATAATATTAATATGATGAGACACTCAGAGCCATTTTTTGGAATCTGTAATTTCCAAATTTATGGGAACATAATCGTGTGATATATCATTTCAAAGATAATTTAACGTAGATTACAATTATGCCTCGCACAATTCGATTGGAGGCCTTTTTTAGGCAATTTCCATTAAAGTCGTTTTCTCATTTATTTATGAGTCAAATATTGCGACGGTTGATGGTACCAAATCATTGACACATACCAATATATGAATGGGGCCCATTACTCCGTATGTACCAGGGGACCCCCAGGTGCCCCATTTTTCAAATGACGACTCCTCCATTAATGCTTGTTGAATCAGGCTGTAATCTGACATGGATATTCTATCAGCGGATGTCTAGAGCCTCTCAGAAACCTTTTTTTATTCGGTGGAACCGAGTCATTTGACTGAATTCTCGGGAATGCGGTACGTGCTATTCAGCGCAGAGACATTCCACGGGCCTGGCCGTAGTTCATCTGAACTTATTTTTTATGAAACCTGAAATTTAATAAGTGGTCAATAATTTAACAGGATGCTGAACCTAAAACGTAAAAACGTTTTGCTTTTTTTACATACATAAACGTATTTTTCTATATGTATATATATATATATATATATATATGTGTGTGTGTGTGTGTGTTTTACCTGTAGCCCATAATATATGAATGACAACGTAAAGCTTTTACATTTCAGCTCAGCAACTTGTTACATTATTCACCAGTTGTAAAATTTTGGATTTTATTAAAGTTATTTATAACAATTTGGGTCTTGTTACATTTCAGGTGGTTGAACAGCCTATAATACCTATAACAGGTACATTTGTGGTAGCAGCACTCACACACCTCACATGTACAGCTTGGTGATGCATTTAGCAACATTAGCAACATTGCAGCTAACTCATGAAAGCGCAAATACATTCTCGTATTTGTATGTTTTTTTGTAGTGACATCATAACAACTTCCTTTTATCAATCATGTCAAGCAAACACACACACATACAGTACATACATACACACACATACAGTACATACATGTGCAACCACACACACTGAAGGTGATGATGAAGGTATAGAGCTATTGTGTCTGCTGTTTCCATCCTCTTTATGCATCCTGTGAACAGGAAGTCTCTGCAGGAGTCCTCCATGTGTCCACGGCTCATTATGAAGCTACACCTGCTTCTCATTGGAAAAGTGCAGCTCCTGCTGCCTTGTATTCTTTGAAAGGAAAGTGAAAAGCTCGGCTGTTAAGCCACTTTACCTTTGATCTTTCATATACGTCATTAAAATAAAAACCTGCGGCTCATGTTCAGCCAGATGACTTTTTCCCCTCGGTGATGGTGATGGTGTGAAACACATGTGGAAACTGGAACTGGAGCTCTCTGCACTACATGTTGGAGGATTGTTGAATGCAGCCACACAAACTGGAGCTTTAGTGTCCATATAAGTCATATAAACATAGACAAAAACACAATAGACTGAAGGTTGGTGAGGATAGTTTGGATCAACACTCCTGACGTTAGAGAGTCAACATCCACAGGGTGTCTCTAAAACACCTGAATCTACTTAACGTGTTCCATCCAGCTTTAAGGAACTACCTTTTACAATCAGGTGGAGGAGCAGGAAACATGTACGCCCTCAGGACTGGAGTGGAGGATGTAGCAATAGACTACATTACCCACAATGCACCGCTTCAGGGGTCATGGGTAACTTTCTGTTATGTGACTAAACAAGAACTGACGTGAGTCCACCGTGTCCCGGATTATCATTATACATGTGTCAGAAGCAGCGAACTGCTGTATTTTCCGGTGCAGTACAGTGTATTTAACTTGTGCAATTTTAAAACTGAAAATGACCGTCACGCAGGTGCTAGCTGCAAGAGTGTTGCTAGGTTACGGCCACACGTACATACAGCCAGTATTACAGTTTTTCAATCTTTGGGAGAGATCATCCACGTAAAGGTTAAAAAGCATGGAAGATAAGATCCCACCCTGCCTCACCCCATTAGTCACAAAAAAAGGTCTTGATGTCACACTTCCCCATCTGTACCAAAAACCTAGGGTCTGGATTAGGTAGGGAGGAACCCCTCGCTCTTGCAATTTTTCAAACAGTTTGCCATGGTTGATACAATCAAACGCTTCGAGGCATCCAAGAAGCACATAAACATGGAGGAGTTCTGCCCTCTGTACTTCCTCACAGCCTCTTTCAGGGCATAGATGCACACATCAGTTCCATGTTGACTTTTAAAATCAAACTGCTCATCAGTGGTGATAACATATTTCTTGAATCTATCCACGAGTACAATTTCAAAGACCTTTGATATCACACAGGCCATTGCAATTGGCCTGTAGTTGTTGTTACGGTCTCCTCAAGAAAATGTGGCTTGATGAAGGGAGACCACTAACATATACAAAAGGACACAGACAAAAGGGCTCAAGTTTGCAAGTTTATTGTAAATAAAACATTAATGAATCAAAACATAAATCAACAAACCAAAAAGGCTACAGGCGCCGGCCAAAATAAGGAAAAGAGGTGTTAAGAACCTGGCTAACCACTCCATGGGCCATCGGACCAGGCCCCACCCGGGCTAAGCTACCTCAGCCAAAACTAACTATTAAACAAGAAAGAAAACCCGGAAAACAGGACTACCGGCGACTATAGCCAAACTAAAATAACAAAGCCCAGCAATCTAAACATGCATGAGTTAAATGATTGCTACTTAAATAGAAAGAGGTTTCAAACAACTCAACAAAACAACCAACAAGACAAGACAACAACTAACCAAGCAACAGACAAACCTCACTATGCCTCTGTCCTGCAGTGTGTGTGTGGCTCAGTGCTCAACTCTGCTCTGCCTGCTCCTCTCTCCTGCCATCCTAAGTAATCTCCCTCACCCTGATTGCCAACAGCAATCAGGTGTGCTACAGCCACTCAGAAAGGGGAAGGAGGGAGACCTGCCATAGAGGAAACACGTAACAGTTGTCAATACTGGATATTTTCCCTGTTTTATCCTTCACCACAGGCATAAGTACAACAGACATCATAGAACTGGGCAATATACCATGTGTTAACATTGCAGTGAAACATAAAGCAAGTAATATCATAACTCAATGACTGGCAAATTTCAAGTGCTCTGCTGTGATGTGATCTGAACCATAAGATTTACCCATACAGACCAGACAGGGA
The DNA here is from genome assembly GCF_900634775.1 of Gouania willdenowi. Classification (NCBI taxonomy): domain Eukaryota; kingdom Metazoa; phylum Chordata; class Actinopteri; order Blenniiformes; family Gobiesocidae; genus Gouania; species Gouania willdenowi. The sequence continues at coordinate 41,899,712 of NC_041052.1, forward strand.
CGGCTAGCTGCAAACGCCAAGAAAGAAACTACTAGGGCCAGGCAGTCACCCACTAAAAGTAAAGGGCTGCTTTGGGGCAAAGCTAGTTGTTAAAGGGTGCAGCACGTCACAAGATGTTTACCTTTTGTCAGGTCTAGTACAGCCACTGTTGAGCAGACCAGCGTGTGAAGCTTTAGAACTAGTGTACAGAGTAGACATAGTCACTGAAACATACCCTGATGTGTTTAAGGGTTTAGGAACGCTGAAAGAGCCTTATCACATAGAGCTGGAGCAGGGAGCAGTACCTGTAGCCCACAACGTGTTTCCTTCCCCTCAGAGATGCAGTGAAAACAAGAACTGCAGAGAATGGATGAAATGGGAGTCATTTCCAAAGTAACTGAACCAACAGAGTGGTGTTCAGGTATTGTTGTGATTCCCAGACCAGCTAACAAGCCCCCCAGAACATGTGTAGACCTCACACCCCTGAACACAGCAGCAAAAATGGAACGGCATATTCTCCTAGCAGTCAACCAAACATTAGCAATGACGAAAGACGCTAAAGTTTTCACCAAGCTCGATGTCAGTTCGGGATTTTGGCCAATCCCCATCACAACAGAGTCAAGGCCTCTCACAACGTTCATCACTCCTTTTGGAAGGTTCCAGTTGAACAGATTTCTATTTGGCATAGCATCTGCAACCAAGCATTTCCAGAGGAGAATGTTGCAGATGCTGGAGGGCTTCGAGGGTGTGTATTATCATGCAGATGACATTCTTGTTTACAGCAGAGACAAACAGGAGCACGATGAGAGACTGCAAGAAGTTCCAAAAGGTGGGACTCACGCTTAACGACAAGTGTGAGTTTTCCAAAAGTGACATTATCTTTGTGTGACACAAAGTTTCTGCTAAAGGCATTGAAGCGGATCCAAATAAGGTAAAGGCAATACAGCTCTGCCACAGCTCCAGAGTGTGGAGGATGTGCACTGTGTCATGGGCATGGCTAACTATTTAGCTAAGTTTATGCCACAGTTAGCCACAATCACCACACCACTAAAGGAGCTGCAGAAAGAGAGAAATTAGTGGATTTGGGCGGAGCCAAAGGAAACCGCTTTCCAGACACTAAAGCAGATATTAAGCTCTCCTGAAGTGCTTGCTCAGTACTCCAACTCAGCAGACACAAGAGTAGCTGCAGACGCATCGCCATATGGTATTGGAGCCGTACTCACACAGAAACATTCTGACAGCTCGTGGCAACCTGTAACATACAGTATATCTCCAGAGGACTCACTGACATGGAGAAGAAATAAAATAGAAAAGGAGGCACTTGCAGTCACGTGGGCATGTGAAAGACTTTCAAATCTCTGGTTCCTCTTCTGAGCACAAGAGGCCTGGACGACCTTCCTCCACGCATCCTGAGATTCCATCTCAAACAAAGAAGGATATTATGACCATACACATCCATTATTTGTTAAAACAAAACTAATGCAATTTAAAAAAATTGTTTATTATAAAATATCACAGATAAAATAAATGCTCTTCCAGAAGGCGTTCAAAAATATTTCTCACTACAAAGCAGCAAATACAGCCTAAGAGATCAATTTATGTTTATTTTACCAAAAGCATGACGAGAAGTTGAAGGGGACATATCATGTTAAATCCACTTTTTTAGCCCTTAAATGCATTTTGTTGTATATTTAGAGTGTTTAGAAGTACAGAAAAGTTCAAATTAATCTCTTCAGGTGCTCCGTTGATATCTTTATATTCTGTTTTGGTCATATTTTTCAATCTGTTTAGATTTTTCTATTCTTTATTACATTTTTTGAACTATTACATCACAGTATTTGCAGCAGAACTGCCAAATTAAGACATCAACTCCAGGTCCAACACTTCGAGCAATCCGCCATTTTTATTTCTGGCTTTTATTTTGTAGTCCAAGCTCCAGGATGCAGAAGTTACGAGAGGATAAGTCAAAATGTTGGGTTGTTGGATGTAGTAACCCACACGCTTCATTACACCGTCTCCCAGCATCAGAACCTTTTCAAAGTACCTGGTTGAGTTTTATTTTTTATAGAAATGTACCACATCTGTGGATAAGGTCATTTTTGTGTGTGTGAAGCACTTCAATGATGACTGCTTCATCAACCTCCACCAGTATAAAGAAGGATTTACAGAAAGACTTTGTCTGATTGAGGGTTCAATTCCTTCTATCTTTGGAGACGATGAACAGAGCACTTCGCTAAGCTGTAAATAACGCTAAAAAGTGTGATGATAAGATGTCCCTGTCATTGTTTTGTTAGCATTAGCAGTTGCACCGTCTTCATATGTTAGCGCTGTGTGCTCGTTTTAGATCCTTGATGATATGGCCTACGTGATTTAATTTAAGTCTAAAGTTTTCATTAGTCATTTCATTTTGCCGTTTTTGTCTCCAAAAAGACTGTAGTAAAAAGCATTTCGTGACGTTAGCTTGGCGCTAGCGTTAGCTTGTGTTAGCTCACTTGTTAGGGTTCTGCAGGTTCATCATCTTCATTTTCATCTCGCTCCACTGGGTCAGACTCTGGCTGGAACATGTAAGGCTGGATGGACAAGTCTAACGTTGTTGACATTGTGTAAATAACGTGTGAATAAAAAGTTTATGCGCCGCTACATAGCCGTATCTCTTCTATCAAACTATATATATATATATATATATATATATATATATATATATATATGTGTGTGTGTGTGTGTGTGTGTGTGTGTGTGTGTGTGTGTGTGTGTGTCTTGCATGTTGCAATATAAAATCAAAAAAATAAAAAAAGAGACAAAGTGCAACATATTACCACAAAAATAAATGTAACAGGATGTGGGTGAAGGAAAAAGTTCAGTATCTGTGTGTGTGGCAGAGTGTGTGTGATAGTGTTTTCTCAGTAGGTGAGTGTCTGTGTTTGGAGCTTTTTAAAGAATCCTGAGCTCAGCATAAAATAAGGCATAAATACTGTAATTAAACAGAAGAGACAGGGTTCTGACCAGGGGTTTTTCACAGTGTAGGGGGAGCATGAGGCCCATGAGTGAGTGTTGTAGGGGTCCAGAGCCTCCCCCTTCCCCCTGGAAAATTGCAAAATTTATAACTCTATATGAGAGCCAAATTTTGTGAGGTATAGCTAAAATCAATCTATCTATCTATCTATCTATCTATCTATCTATCTATCTATCTATCTATCTATCTATCTATCTATCTATCTATCTATCTATCTATCTATTTTATTATTAGAATATAAGATTCATGTATTATATCCTATATCACAGGAGTTCTCAATCTTGGGGTCAGGACCACATTTGGGGTAAGGAGACACCAGGAGAGGGTCTCCAGATGCCTTAAAAAAAACATATATATATATATATATATTAACAATTTGAGCCCATTTTTGCTGATTCTTTATCCTTTTTCTCCAACTACACCAAACTTTCCATATTTTAACCTATTTTCATCACTTTTTCTCTCTGTACATTTTTGCTCCTTTTAATGTATTTTTGCTATTTCTGACACTTCTACATCACATTTTAATGCCTTTTTTGCACATTTTTTCCACTTTCCAGACATGTTCAGCACTTATAAACCCTTTCCACCACTTTTACACCTGTCGCATATGTTGACTCATTATTGTCACTTTTAACCTCTTTTCACCAGATTTCATCATTATTTTTTGTCAATTTAACCATATTCACCAGTTGTCATACCCATTATTTGCCATTTTAAATTAAATGGTCTTACTTTTTAAATTACATTACCCCAACCTCCCAAATTTTTCTGTCTGTTTTTATCCACTCTAATTTGCAACTTTTAACCAAATTCTGTGGTTTTTGAAATCCCATTTCACCACAATTTCCACCATTTTTGGTCACTTTGAACCCATTTTATTAGTGATTAAAACCATGATTTCCATCTTTAAGATGACTATAATAATAATAAACGTTCCTGGATAACAGTGGATATTATTCAGATGAATTAATAAATGTGGTTATCACAGATTCATAGAACAATGGACCATCATTTTACTGACTTTATGACTTCACAATCTGTGTATTTTTGTTGTCATTTTGTAATTTTGAGATTTTTCATTTACCCGTTTTTTGTGTTTTTGTTGTGTTTTTTTTTGTGTCATTTTGTGTATTAATGTTGTCTAGTGTATATTTCTGTATTTTTGTATTTGTTTTTTAACTCATTTTGTGCATTTACTTCAAGGGCCGCTCAAAATTATAGCGAGGGCTGCATTTGGCCCCCGGGCCACCTGTTGCCCATGAATGCCACATAAACACACGCACACACACACACACACACACACACACACACTGGCCTACTCCTACCTGTCACTATCTCTCCCCTCCTCCCTCTCTGACACTGCGGAGCAACTCACTCACACACACTCACACACACACACACACACACATAGACACTCACACACACTCCTTGGAGTCCCACTGCACGCACGGACTTCTCTGCTGTAATTGTTAGAATTAAACTTGTTTTTTCCTGTGATAATGAAGGAACTCTCTCCAGAAGCATTGCTGCTGTCTCTGGCTCACCTGTGTTCCATCTGGACATGTACAGAGGCCGCTGTTTCTGGTGGAGAGGCCGGTGCGGGTGCGCTCCGTAGAGGGTTGACATGGCAACACAACGGACAGGTTTTCAGCATCCTGAGCCGTGGCTCTCAGTACAGACCCTCTACTGAGAGGAGAAGTGAAAACTCCGTGCTGATCCTCAGCAACAGCACCAGCACCACCGGTGGGTCCCGGGCATCCCTCAGAGTTCCAATGAGAGTTCCAGCCTCTAGCGGCTCCGCGCAATTACGCACGATGACACATCAGCAGCATCAGCAGCACAGCGGTCCAGAACAGCCTGCGTCCGTAGATGACCCAGTCAGAAGGGAGGACATGATGGTTGGAGATGATCCATATAACCCGTACAAAGCCTCCAACTACTACCCTTACTACAACTACTACAACTCCTACTACAGACCCAGAGCCAGAGGTCATCACCGACATGGATATGGCACCAGTTATCACCAGCACGGTAGGAAGAGCAAACATGATAAAACAATAGTTCAGATATGATGGTGTTATTTATTATATCTCTACTTTTATTATAAAGATAAAAGCATGCATAAAAACCAGAGGTGGCAAAAGTACTAGTCTTCAGTATTCAAGTAAAAGTATAGATAGATTAGAAACTTTGAATCTGACAGATTACCAATGTCCTGTGGGGTTCCTCAGGGATCTGTTCTTGGACCTCTTCTGTTTAGCCTTTATATGCTTCCTTTAGGACACATTTTACACAACTGTAAGGTTGATTATCAGAGCTACGCAGATGACACACAACTACTGTATATGTATCACTGAACCCAGATGACTATGGTCCCATTGTGTGACTGTTTAGAAAAAGTAAACTGATGGATGAGTGAAAACTTCCTTCAACTAAACCATGACAAGATGGAGGTGATTGTCTTTGGTAACAAGGAAAAGAGGACTGCTGTCAGCAAGTATCTGAGTCTGGATCTTTAGAAGATAAAGACCAAGTCAAAAACCTTGGTGTTCTGATTGACTCAGATCTGACATTCAGCATCAGATCAAATCTATCACAAAAACATCTTCTACCACCTAAAGAACATCTCCAGAGTGAAAGGTTTAATGACTCAGAAAGATCAGGAGAAACTGGTCCATGCTTTTATCTCCAGCAGACTGGACTATTGTAATGGTCTTCATCAAACATCTACAGCTGGTTCAGAACGCTGCAGCTCAGGTCTGAACCAGAACAAAGAGGTCAGAACACATTTGTCCAGTTTTAAAGTCTTTACATTGGCTCCCAGTCAGCCTCAGAGGAGACTGTAAAGTTCTGCTGCTGGTTATAAATGTGTGAATGGGTTTGGTCCAGAATACATCAGTGAGATGTTAGTCAGGTATGAACCCAGCAGGTCTCTGAGATCTATGGACACAGGTCAGATAGTGGAGCCCAGAGCTCACAGTAACCATGGTGATGCTGTGTTTAGTTGTTATGCTGCAAAGAAGTGGAACAAACTGCAGCAGAGCTGAAGTCAGCATCACATGTGAACATTTTTAAAGGAACTTTTTTTCTCTACTGTGTATGATTGAGAGAGATTTATGGTCATGTTGATGATGTCATGTGTTTGTTGATGATTTTAAATGATTTTACTGATGATTTTAAATGTTCTTATAGATTTTAAGCTGTTGAATGTTTTCTGTTGCACTTTTTGATCATGTAAAGCACATTAAGTTGCCTTGTGTATGAAATGCTCTATATAAATACATTTGCCTTGTCTTGCCTTGTCTAGGTTCCAAATGCATCTTGGGAAACTTGGAAGTATACTTCAGTGGGAACGCTCATCATCCTAATCATACTTACAGTACATAGTAGACAGTATATACTCATTGAGGTTGTCGTGCATTAGTGTACGATTTCAAACACAGCCTTTGACCAATAGATGAGAACATCTTCCTTGTGTTTCTAGTCTCTAATCCAGTATCCCCCCCCAGGCGACTAGCTCGTGCAACTGCATCACAGACTGTTTGTCCAGTGTGAAAGCACCTTAATTCACAGCTTCTTTTTTTTATATAGCTGTTGTATTTCAGTATTTATATGATGAAGAACTAATCTTCTGTGATGTTATCGTTGCATTAATTATTTTCTGATTGCAGGTCTTCCTGATCTGGTTCCTGATGCCTATTATATCCAGATTTCCTCGTACGTCCAGAGGCTGTCGATGTACAACTTGCGCTGTGCTGCGGAGGAAAACTGCCTCGCTTCGTAAGACTTTATGGCATTTTTCTATTGATACTTTTATTCTAGATTTCAGATGTGTTTTTTTAAATTTAGTGCAAACTCCTGTAATGTGTTGGTATTCAGTAGTAGTAACATGTGTTTGAAATCATCAGCTGAGCCTCATTAGTCAGGGTTTCCAGTCGAGGCCTTTCCTCTGCCATTAAAACGTAAGTTGATAGCTATTAAAGGTGGCTTTTGTGCTTTTGATGATTTTCAGCTTAGTTCGCTGCTTCTGGGACCATTTATACTATAGAGAACACATTTCCACATAAGCAGTTATTAGTTCACAAGAATGTTATGATGAATGAATTATTTGAGGTTGATCTGATTGGGTTCACTGTCCAGCCTTGTCATTTTTACTTACTTTACTTTTACTTACTTTACTTATTTTTTCTTACTTATAGCTTTGGAATTTATGTAAACTTCCCCATGTTTCTAAATTTACAACAACTTACTTGAACTTTTGTTTTGCTAATTACGTTAAGCTCCAAAATTATTTACAGGATGCTGATTCCTCAACATTTTGCCAGATGTTGTCACTACTACTCTGACCTCTCTGTATTTGTGTTGTATAGTTCTTCTCGTTCTGCTCAGGATTACGACACCAGAGTGTTGTTAAGGTTTCCTCAGAGGGTGAAGAACCAGGGAACAGCCGACTTCTTACCTAGTAAACCTCGATACTCCTGGGAGTGGCACACCTGTCATCAGTAGGTAACCACAACAGGTTATATAAGTCATGACATGAAAGTCTTGGTGTCTTTAATTAGCTTAAAAACCTCTTTAGCTACAACGGACCCACCCACGGGGGCAGCTCAAGCCTCCGTGACTCTCACGGGTCTAAATTATGTAAATGATTAATGAATTCACACATTCTATACCTCTCTGTCATGCTAAGAAACTATAGAAGCTAAAACTGTAACCAACCCACATTCAGAACTAAAGACGACAGCAGGACATTATGTTCAAAGAGGGAAAAGTCGACAACTCGGAAAACTCTGCCTTTTTCCACTGCTGTGAGTCACAAAATAAACACAGATCTCTGTAACAAGAGTCTACGTGAAGCTACAGGCTGAGCTGAATCCACTGATATACAGGTCAGGTATGTTACGTACCAAAACAACGCCACAAAATCAGAAAACTCAACAATGATTACCTTTGTTGTTTCTTATCAAAAGTTGCTCCAATGTGCATAAAACTCCATATTTTGATAAATCAAAATCACGTCGTCTGATAGAGACCACCCATTACTGACATCTGAGCACTTCTCAATCGAGAAATCCGTCCAATGAGCGCTTAGTGCTAGTGCGTAAAAATGGCCAGTACCTCCTTTATCCAGCTCTGATTGGCCAGGCTAAAGCCACTCCCATAGTATTTGATATCACCAATTTCTACAGGCTCTGAGCTTTACAACGCAGTGTCAAACATTCTGATTGGTCAAGGCATTGCTCAATAACACCCATGCGTAACAGCATCAAAGAGTGGAACAAAAAATAGCATCACGCATGACACAGCAGAAACCTGAATAAAAATGGATAATATGTGTTTATTTCAAGCCAAATTGCAACATCTAGTGGTCAAACATAAGACTAATAATGATTGGAATACATTTGACTGACATATTACAGTTACACACTTGTTCCCAAATTTGTGGAAAACTTTGGCACAGTTGTAGCAAAGTGGGCTTCTGCCTGAACGTTTTTGCACAAAAACATGTGTATCTTTTGCATATTGTTTATTATTATCATCAAACTTGCTTCAGTTAATGTCCTTATAATAGTTCAATTATTTCTGCTTTTGTAGCCTTTGTTAATGAGAATTAGCTTTATATTTGATATAAATCTTTAGGGGGGTTTTTTCAGGGTGGACTACAGATTTCTGTATTTAAAACATGATTTATTGTCACACAGTATCATATATTTCCAAAATATTTCCAAAATGTAACATCATCTAAGGGTCCTACTTCAATCTGAACAAAAAATAGCCATGTAGGTCATGTAGAAGCTTTGAAAAAACATTATTTGCTATGGGTATGTGATTTTTGAAGAAAAAAAAGTGGCTGGGGCTGAAAAGGTTCAAAACAAGTGACCTTGAACCTTTTTAAAGGAATCCTCCACTGTTTTTACAAATGTGTCCTAAAACCTTCTTAATGTCCTTATTAGTAGATCTATGTCTAACAAAACGCATTATTATGCATCAGATATTTTTTTTAGCTTTTAAAATTAGGACTACTTTACAGTTTTAGAGCCTGTGTTCCTCCATCTTGAAATCACATGATTGATGATGTCACACGGCCCCGCTGCCTGTAAACATCCCATTGTTGTGTGTGAAGTGAAGCATTCAGCCTGATTTATAGATTATATAGCAGCTTTTTAGATCATTTAACAGTTTTTTCAGTCAAAGTAACAACTTGTGCTGCTTTTGGTTGCTCTCAAAAACCAGGAAAAGTTAAAGATGTCAATTAAAACCTCTCCTCTTGTTTACAGAAAGAGGATCAAAACAGTTGTGACCCAAAAAAGAATCTGTGACCGCAGGGGGCGACAGTTCAAACTCTGTGGTTTGGTAGGAGACAATGAAGCAGAGAAGAACAGCTCTCCTAAGGGACCTTTACTCTTCCTTAAAGAGTGTGCTGACACTGTTTGTGATTTACTAGCTAACTTCAGCTGGATTGGGATAAATACATTTAATGTGTCAGACTGGAGGATCAATTACTGATTTAAAAAACAAACACTTGGCCCTCAGTCTTTTATAAATCTCTCTGATTTTAAACTTCTCCATGTGTTCAGACACTTCCACAGCATGGATGAGTTCAGCCTTTACGAGCTGCTGGATGCACAGAGCCACAAATCAGTGGCCGAGGGTCACAAAGCCAGCTTCTGTCTGGAGGACACGTCATGTGACCCAGGATACTACCGTCGCTTTGCCTGCACCTCACACACACAGGTAGAAACACACACACACACACACACACACACACACGCACTCACGCAATGTGATACAGTGATGTTATTTTATTTTATTGTTGAATTTTACCTTTGGTTTTCTACTTTATAGACAGCCCCTGCCCACTCCACTCTCTAGCTGCAGTTTATTGACATTAATGTCATATTTTATTCCAGCATACATTACTCTAATGAAGAAAACGGCTCTGGATCATTCTATGTCATTTCAATAAATGATCCACGCACTTCGGTCTAAAAAAATTCTGATATTTTTACTAATTGTTCTGTGATTATTCAATAGGCAAAATGTATTTTTTTAGTTTGATTGGATTAATTTTTCTGAGATATGGTCAATTTAGTGACAGGTGGTTTTGTATATTCTGAGAGAGTAGGTATAGTAATACTATACCACATTTACCTTTCCTATGTGCTGGAGTTCCTGAGATATTGGAAGATGAAAATGGAAGAAAAATAATAACACATGTCCTAAATATTTTTATTTGAACCTTTATGTTGATGTAAACTTTCCCCCTCATCAGTGAACAATACGCAGCGGTTCTTTCTGTGTGTTCAGGGTTTGAGTCCCGGTTGCTACGACACCTACAATGCTGATATCGACTGCCAATGGATCGATATCACGGACGTTACACCTGGAAAATACATCTTAAAGGTTGGAATCAGTGGGAGAAAATACAAGGAATTCACATTGATTATGACATTAAAATAAAATCTACTTTCAGCTTTTTACTTCTTACGTACTGTATCTGTTCTTACTTCCTATTCTCTATTCTCGTTCTTTCTTTATCTCCATCAACCACTCCATCATACTTTCCATCCTCAATATATCAGTGGTGATGGTCTCGCCTGGTTAAACCCATACCTCACTGACAGAAAACAATTTATCTTCATCAACAACTGCCCTCTTGTCCCAAGGTGTCCCCCATGGCTCTGTGCTTGGTCCTCTCCTCTTCACCATCTACCTCTTCAAATGTTCCCTTTAGTAAAAGTTCCTTAGGACAATAGAAATAAATGTACCCTAAGACACAAGTGAGATCACACTCTGTACATAAAATACATACGTTTCTTAAAAATGCCCATGCGAGACCCATATATTTCTTTCTGTTATAGCTATAATGACAAATTTGGGGTCAAGGAATCCACTAAAATAGGTTACAAGTTTAAAAAGCCAACAGTTTTCCCCTTTCTTTGACAATTGGAGGTAGAACAGGCAATTTTTCACTGCAAAAATGCATGTCAAAACACAGTCCATTCACACTATAATAATAATAATTAATATATAATAACAACATAAAGCATTGATGGATGTAGACTAGAGCAATTGTTTCCAAACTGGGGGGGACGCCCCCTAGGGAGGGCTCTAGAGTTATTCTGTCAAATTGGCGGCCATTTAAAAAAAAATTGCATCTATTTCCAATATAAAGTGTGATCTAACCTGAGTTTTAAGATACATTTATTTTTATGACCCTAAGGTACTTTTATACCAAATTATGATAATGATAATAATTTATTATTATCATTATTAATAATGATAATAATTTATTATTATCATTATTACTGTGTGAAAAGCCTGTTGTGCGTTGTACAAAATGTTAAATGTGTTGAAGTGTGAGTGTGTTCTGTGTGATGAGTTGAGTGGATAAATAAGATTTGAAAGGTGATCCTGTACCTGATCATGTGACCATGTGCTCTGTTCTCCTACCAGGTGACTGTAAACCCTAAACAACTGGTCCCAGAGTCAAACTTTGACAACAACATTGTGCAATGTGACGTGCAGTACACTGGTACCACGGCACACGTTTCTGGATGTACCACATCGTAAGAAACACTTATATTTTACTTAAATCTGACGAAACTGTTTTTTTGTTATAGATCTGCTTTTACACAGAAACATGGACAGGATATGTTTGTCTTAAGATAGTAGTACCATATATTCCAGTAGTATACAGAGCTTTAAATATCACATCAACCATTTTGGAGAATTTGCAACAAAAGACAACATGGGGAAATATGTATAAAAAAGTATTGTTATTCCTCTCAAAACTTTTAATACTTGATAGAAAAGTAAATCCCAAATGAGTTATTGTGTTACACTTACGTTCATCATCAAAAGTCATAAAAATCTTCTCTTGAGTTTACTGGTGTTTGATTCTTCCTGTTACAGCTCCTGATGGACTTCTTGGAAACAAATCAAAATGAAGACGAACAGAAGACAGCGGCTCTAGAGCTTCACATAGAAGCTGAACTATTCATTAGTGTCACTTTACACAGTAGTCATATTCCAAAGTTCTAGAATAATCTGTGTACCCTTTGTTCTTTGGTTATTCTGTTTTAAAACCAAATCTACACTAGGCAACGCCTGTATTCACAAGGCCAATACGTATTAGGAAATTGAAAATTGGCAAAAATTACAACCTGTATCTGGATTTGTTGACAAGTTATATAATGCAGGAAAAACAGAAGACTGACCTTGAGTGAAGGTCAAGGTCACACATTGAAAAGAAATGTTGTTCAATGAGCACTGTATCTCAATTTGTGGCCAAGTTATAAGGAAAAGTTTTTTTTGTGACGTCATGAACTTTGACCCCTACCGATTTTTTTACTGGTAGGTCGTACAGCTTCGGTCCAATAACATAAAATACTTCACTTGAGATGAGCTTTTCATAAATGTAAGCATCAAGCTTGTACCATAAATATTTGTAGAGATATGGAAAATTTTGGTTTTTGACACTTGATGCGACCTTGACCTTGACCTTAACATTTTGCCTCCTAAAAAGGTTGACTGCACATCCTTGACATTGTCCCTATGAGATGACATACGTGTCATTAGTGCTGCAGTAATAGCTTATGAGGAGTTCCACGACAAAGGAGTTGCGGAAGAAAAATAATAATAACTCCTATGATTACAAATAAACGCTGTGGTTTTTTTTTTGCTTTACTAACTTAAAACCAAATCAGAAATACAGAAAAATCAAAAAACAGACAAACAGCATTTTTCTATTTTAAAGATATTTGGAGATTTAAGGGAAACTGTGGATGAGAGTTTCATGTTTTAATCTCACTTCACAGAAGGAGGCGAACGTTTATTCTGCTGCGTTTCATAGAATGATCTTGTATCATGTTGTCCACCTCACACTGATGGCAAAGAGGTGCAAGTTGTGCATCAATGATGTTTCCTTTAGGAGTTATTGATGATGGAAGTCTGAATCTGTGAATATCTGCCAACTTTACCAAACAGTGTTACGGTCCAAATATCCAGATAATCTGGTGACTGACCATCGACTGTGAGGAACAATAGATGTTAGAACTTCTACCTTTTTCAAAAACAAATACAGCTTTTTTGAGGGCAGTAAATATATATTTTTTGCAGGTTATAATACCAATAGCCACTAACGACAGCCATCAACACATGGAAAATGATCACGAGAATTGAGGAACACCAGTAGATTCATTTCACCACCTCTGGTTCCTTTAATCACATATCATGTGCATGTTTTATGTAACATCCTTTTTTTTGTTTCGATTTATTTATGTATTAATAACATTTCAATTCACCAGTTCATCAGTAATGTGACTTATGCGTTGCTCCTTTTTGTCCTGGAGTAAAAGTCCGCCCCCCTGTGTGTCCCCTCTGTGTTGTGAGATTAAAACATGAAGCTCACGTCCTAGTTTGTCTGGTTTTGTCTGGTTTTTTATTATTCTGTATTTCTGTTTTGGTTTTAAGTCAGTAAAACAAAAATAACCACACTGTTAATTTGTTATTTTGATTTGGTTTTAAAACAGAATAACCAAAGAACGAGGGGTGCACGGATTTAAAATCTTAGTACAAGTACTAATAGCTTGTAAAGTATGTATGGAGGAATAATAGCTCCATATTCAAACATTTCACATTTACAAGTCAGACATAGACAGATATTGATTACATCTGTGTTGATAAATAATTACATTGTTGGGAAAAAAAACTATTTCTCACTTATTTGATTCAGAGCATTATATCTTCTTATCGGTTTTGCTTCTTGTTTGTTTTTTTATTTTTTGTTGTTTTTGTATTGAGCCATTTGGAGATGATATCATTTATATACATAGCATTTTATAACTAATATCTTAAGTCAATGTTTGCTTGATTATTTTTCAAAAGTTTATATTTTGACACCAAAATATTCACAGTGCAATGAATTGATTTTATTTACATTCCTTTATGTTTTATTTTTTTCTTTTCGACCTACTCTATCTATAGTTTCAGAAATATTATGTAACTTAAATCTTAATTTTATGTTGAAATTGTTGGGGATCTTAAAGATAGTGAGAGCTTGTTAGGAAAACGAGAAAGAAGAAGAAAATGAGTTCTAGGTTAAATCAAAAGGTGCTGATCTTATTTCCTTTGATGTTTCAGAGAAGACATATGGTGCTAAAGTTCACATTTAACTATTTTGTTTCTCTAACTAAATGTCATTAGAAAATCCAGCTGAAAAAGACGTATAATATGTGTGCACAGCCACATTTCATTAACTATATCTAATGAGTCGTCTAAATCTGTGCATTAATCATTATATTTCCTTTCTTTTCTGCTTTGTATTATATCAATAAAGTTTGCTTTGAAACACTTGTAGTGTAAGTGACTCAAGTCACTGAAATATATTCAATAAAAAACATTTTTCAATTTAAAAAAAAAGTGTTCAATTGCAATTGTTTGGGTCTCAATTTTTTTGCATTCAAACACTTTTTTATATAAATTATTTTTTATTTTGATTGAATAATAAAGACACAAATGTAATACCCATAATATGACCCAAATACCAAAAAATATTATTTCAAAAAAATAAAAAAAACAAAACTTTTCAATGAAGAAAAAATAACTTCAAGCAAAAAAACAATAATTAAAGAATTGGTGTTCAAAGGCAATTCTTTATTTTGCAGCTGAACCCTTTTCGTTTTGTAATTGAAATTGTTTTTTTTTTAATTTATTTAATTTAATAATAAAGACACAAATCTACCTTTATAGATACATGGCTCCAGGTTAAGATTATCTGTACTTTCACTTCAGTCTCCGCGACCCTGTCAAACAGGAATAAGTGGGTCTGAAAATGGATGGATGGACTTCAGTAATAAAATACAGTATTTTCCACTTTTACCACTAGGTGTCGCTGTTGTGCAGAATTCTGTTATTTTAAAAGCTGAATGTTTTCCGCTTTATCACTTTTTTATTTATTTATTTATTTATTTTAACGTCATCACTTTTTAAGTCATGTAAAGGTTTGATTAAATACATGAAGGCTGAGCCCTTAAAAGTGAAACTATAATCAATAATAATTGGTATAAATAGTGAAAGTTGTTCCTTTTATTCCAAGAATAACGGACCGAGGAATAATCAAAGATCGTCTATTGAACAGATGAGTCACGCGGTCAGAAAAGTACATGATAGTCAATCTCGGTGAATTCAACTTGATTGTTAGCCTTATTTAACTTTTAAAAATCCCATTGGGAAACTGGAGTGTATTACGAAAAAAAAAAAATACATACATATACACACAAAAAACAGCTACAAAAAAAAAATCAAGACAACAAAAATTAGGACTGGATAAGAAATCCCAGACAAAAATATAAATAAATTCAAGTCCACAAAAAGAAATCAAGACTAAAAAAATCAATAAACCAGCCTTAAAGAAAAAATCAAGACAAAAAATAGGACTAGAAAAAAACCCCAAAAAAAAACAGATGAAACAAAATCAAGCCGAAAAACAAACAAAAACAGCTGAAAAGAGAAAGCCAAGACAAATATTAGGACTAGAAAAAAAATACGACAAAACCAAAAACCCAGACAAATAACTAACTAACTAAATAAATAAATAAATAAATAATGAAGAAAATAAAGACAAAAAAGAAATAACATGAGATTTAAAATAGTGTTATAATTGTGATTTTTTTTCTTCCACCAATGGCTCTGTTTTCTGTCGTTGTTTTTTTCAGTGGCCATAACCTAATTATCTTCCATTTATCATAAATAAAAACACTACAAAAATGTTAGATAGTGATCAGAGTGAGAGCTCTGTCTGCTCCTCTCTCTGATGGTTCCATATGTCACAGTCTTTGTGTTTTAAGGCTTTGAGGAGAACCAGGAGAACCAGGAGTAAAAACATCTGGATCCAGGTCCTGCTGCTGCTAGCGGGTCTACACCCTCCTCTGGGACCAGGTCTGGTTCTGCTCCACC
Organism: Gouania willdenowi; assembly: GCF_900634775.1. Taxonomy (NCBI): domain Eukaryota; kingdom Metazoa; phylum Chordata; class Actinopteri; order Blenniiformes; family Gobiesocidae; genus Gouania; species Gouania willdenowi. The sequence continues at coordinate 41,915,667 of NC_041052.1, forward strand.
AGGTACCGAACCTCACACCTCCAGGTTCTCCCTGAACCTCCTTCTGACCCACTTTAAAGCCTGATGCTAACCCGTTAGCATGGGGCTAATTAGCATGTTAGCTCATCCCATTAGCTCAGCACAGCGGGGCGTTAATCTGCAGTCAGTGAAAGTCACAGGGGTTTAACTATCACTATGGCAACACGTTTAAACATTTAATAAGTAGCGGTATTTGTAATTGTAGATATTTGTTATTCAATTTAAATGTTGCAATTTTAAGTTCACATATCCATAATGTAATTGTGACTAGTTGCAATTGTAATTATTGATATCTATAATTCTATTCCCACTATGTTACACGTTGATATCTATTGTTCTTACTTTCAGATATAATAAATTGAATTGTAGATATCAGTAATTTAATTCTGAATTGTCAGAATTAAATTACTGATATGTTGACTTGTGATTGTAACTAGTGAGAATGTAATTTTATATATCAATAGTGTTTATTCCTACATGTGAAAATGAGTTATCGATATCTATAATTCAATTATAGATATCTGTATTTAAATATTCACTAGTTAAAATGTAATTACAACATGCAAAAATATTTGTAACATGTCAAAATAGATTTCTATATATCTACAATTAACATTTTGACATGTCAAAGTTCTCCCCTTGTTCTCTTTATTTCACTTTTAGGTGAAAATGACAAACTAACAAAAAGAAAGTGTCTATAGATACGTTAAACATAACCATAGCTGGATCTTCCCTTCGCTGCCGTGGGTTCGAATCCCACTTTTGATATATATATTTATTTCATTTTAACATATTTAACACTGCAAATTCCACCTTTAAAAACTTATATACGACAAAAATAAACATTTCAGGGTATTTCCTGGGTTAGGGATACAATAAAAGGGTTAGCTAAAATACTACTGACGGAACTTTAAGTCATGTGGTGCACCTATCACGTGACCTAAACTGGCCAATGAGGGGCGCTGCATATGCATAGAGTGGCACGTTTAACGTATCCATAGCAACGGCCAACAAAAAAACACCTGAACAACATGAACACTCAGTGATTTAAGTCTGTCTGAGATATTGATCGGTATCGGCTGTAAAGATCAACTCCTTAAGAATTCCTCAGACAAAGCAAAAATAGCAGAATTACGGTCTTTTGAAATAACGTGTTCCCGAGATGCGTTCAGGGTCCCTGGGAAACCCTGACATTTTGGTGAATTTGTAAAATCCTGTCAGACGCTTCGGACAAGAAAAGAGAACATGTCTGGGTGAAACAGGACGTATAATAATGCACTAATTAGATAAAAGTCATGCAGTAAAAGTATGTTTTTAACTTTTAAATGTAGAGTAAAAGTAAGTAAAGTACAAATCATCAAAAAACTACTTAAATATAGTAACAAAGTACTTTTAATATGTATGTCATATATATTTGGTGTTGAACAGTGGACCACACAAGCACATTGTGATTAGTTAGAACATTAGAATGAATGTTTCTGGTTTGGTTTAAATGTTGTAACTACTAAAGAATTCCAACTATTCCCTAGTTACAGATGGACTGTGTAAATGGAACTCATAGAGATAACAACTACACAGTGAACGCTTCAAGATCATTCCTCATGTGAAAACATTGAGTCCTAACTGTCATAATCAAGTTTTGCTTTCCTGACTTTTATTTTGAAAGTATTGTGTTTATTGGCTGTCTATTTCCTGGATGATTGTCAGATATCAGAATGCACACACGTGGATCTGATCATAAATGTTTTAGTTGTTTTCTATCATACATTTACTTAATAACATTAACTTTTACAGTTTACAACTTTTAAGATGTCAAAACGACAAGAAACTACTTCCTGAACCTTCTTATGAGGTCATTATGTCATTTCAACAAATGTCCACGCACTTCAATCTAAAAAAAATCTGAATATTTTACTAATTGTTCTGTGATTATTCAATAGTCAAACTGTAAATGTGTAGTTTGATCTAATCAATACTTTTTGAGATATGGATAATGTAGTGAGGGAGGTATGTGTCCTTATTTCCAATATGTCAGGAACTCCAGCACAAGTTAAATGTGATATAGTAATACAGCTTTTTCATTGGCCCATAAAATCTGATCTGTTTTCATTTATATTATAAAGCTTACTTGTTATTGGGACGTAAAATCATTTTTCTTAATGTGAATTCTTCACTAACCCAAACTTTGGGTTATTTCACCACGCGTGAATATTTAAAACCATTTAAATGAGGCCGTTGTAGCTTTGCTCTGTGTCTGATGATCATCTATTGTTTAGTAGTTTTTCACTAGTAACATAGAAAATATAAAAACCATTGTAACAGAAAAAACGTTTATTTTTGAAAACATAATATTAAATATACGCTAGTTTTACTTTTTGTTTTTCAGTTTGTGAATTGATGAGGCTTAGCATCAATTAATAACAGGAGGCTTATCCTGTTATCCTGGATGTTTTAATTCCACCAGATCAGGGCTCTCAAACCCATTTTAGTTCAGGGGCCAAATACGGAGCAGTTTGACCTCAAGTGGGCCACAGGTTTAGGTTGGAAAACATTAATGTGCCCACGTTTGCACTTCCAGTTATAAATTAGACATAAAATATGGAAGGCATCAACCATATCTAAGCAATAAATGACAGATACTTAAATGTACTTTAATTTATTTATTTTTTTAACCAATTTTTATTAAATTTGGGGAGATTTTGTGGAGTAGTTTGAGCAAAATTGCAGGATTTTTGGAAAAAATTAGAGTTGTTTCAGCAACAATTAACAACTGAATTATTTGGTAATTTACACAACGATTCATGTTTTCTGTGTAATTTTCACTTCCTCCAGTGGGCCCAAACAGATGCTCTGAAGGGCCGGATTTGGCCCCCGGGCCTTGAGTTTGCCACATATAAGCTCTAGATGAACCTAAATGAGGTCTACAGTGAAAACAATGTGTGTGTTATATATAATAACGTAAAGACGCTGTTGTTTGTCCTGTAGCTGTGTGTCAGTGAGGCTGATGATGAGGAGTGATGATGGAGGCTCCTGAGTACCTGGACCTGGATGAGATCGACTTCTCAGATGATTCAGTGGTCAGTGTGAAGGAAACCGTGCTGTTACCTCCAAAACCAGTGCATCATGGACACAGAACCTCATCAGTACTGTTTATGAATATCTCTGATTGTGATGGGTTCAGTGTATAATATAACAGAAGTTTAATGTTTGCACTCAGTCTCTATCCTCACGCCCACTCTTTTTAAGGTTATTTTAACTAATCAGTGATTCCTCCATAACGGGTGCACAATACATCGATCGCGATCTACAGGTTGATTGCGAAAGCATTTTGTGTCGATCGCGCACATGGGCATTAAGGTCTCATAAATGAATGAGAATGGCACAGTCATGTTCACTAAAAATGAAACCTAACAATTCAGCTTCTGACCTCTGTTTGAGGAGGCGCGAGTGCACTAATCTGTTCATTTACAACCTCTAATAGTCAGTAGAAGAAGACCCTCCTCCAACACCGACCTGATCAGGTATATTTATTATCATCATCTTCAGACCAACGTACGTGTGGAAGCTATTAAAGTTCTTCTAAAGAACAAAGTGAAACGCTCTGTGTGCTACTGACTCCACCCACTAAATGTGCTTTTTATTGTGAGTCTTTATGAAGTGATCAGCTGTGTTTGGTGCTTTGCATTTTCAAAATATTTTTCTTCATTGTATTTAAAAAACGATTTTAATTAAACTTAGATTTTAGGTGTAACTGTTTAATATCAATGTTGTATTTTAATACAAAGACGTGAATCAAACTGCAGCAGCAGCAGAGCTAAAGTCATCATGTAAACAGTTTGAAATCACAGTTAAACACTTTTTTTTCTTCTACTGACTATGACTGAGAGGGAGATGTTTTTACTGCTGATTTAATGTTCTTATTCATTTTTTAACTGTTTAATTTTTTATGATGCATTTTGGAATCATGTAAAGCCTTGTGTATGAAATACGCTATACAAATAAATTTAATATTATACAAATATTGAATAATTGTAATAATAATAATACAATAACAATTCTAAGAGTGTAAATAATAAAATCTAATTATTTACAATTATTATCCCCGTCATAGTAGATCGTGAAGAGCTGTTTTTGGTAAAAGTAGCTCGCAAGCCAAAGAAGTGTGTGTACCCCTGCTCTATAAGTACTAATAAAGCTACTTTACCCAGTGTGTCCCTCCTCTCCTGTCCTACAGTATTCTGTCACATCTCTGAAGAGCATCCCAGAGCTGTCCAGGAGGAGAGATGGAGCTGCAGAGGAGAGACCAGGTGGTTAGAGTTAAATGGTAGTTTAATGTGTGTTTATTACTCTCACTTCAATCCATCCTTCATTCATATTATTATTATTATTATTATTTCCTGCAGCTCCCTCCATCAACTGGAACCGCAGCGTTTCTTCCCACAGCAGTGGAGGAATGAAACCAACAGGGCTTCCTGAGGTCCACAGTAAGTTCCGCCCTGTGAAGCGAGTTTCACCTCTGAAACATCAGCCAGAGACCACCGACTCAGACCCAGATGGAAAAGGTCCTGGTCCTGGTCCAGCTCAGGGTCAGGCACCGTCTGTGGAGGAGTCGGGCGAGGCCAACAAGGACAACGTGAGCCCAGAAAAGCTGACTAACCCCCCCTCCTCCACTGAGGGGCCGGGGGGGAAGGCCAGGGGCCCGGGTAGCAGTGGGGGTCGTAGCAATGCTCAGGCTGTGTTTGGAGAGCTGGAACACTACGATCTGGACATGGACGAGATCCTGGACGTACCCTACATCAAGTCTAGTCAGCAGATGTCCACTCTGCCCCGCACCTCCAACGACAAGCGCTCAGTGACGGGGGTCCACCTGAGTGGGGGGGGGACACTGGAGAGGAACCGAGGGATGAAGAGCTCCTCTTTGGTCCATACAGAACCTCTGAGCCTGGGGAGCAGCAGCACCCAGACCCAGGTACACATACCACAGTTTTATTATCATGTCTAGCTTAGAGCTGAGACCACCAGCCTCGTGTCCCCTGGTGACTGGTGAATGCTTTTTTTTTTTTTTTTTTTTTTTTACAGCTTTAATAGATTTTGATGATCATTTTATTTAAATAAATGTCATATAAATAAATAAAAATGTCTCAATGACATATTCATAGTTGATAAGGTCAACTTTATTTCCTTTATTTGTAAGACAGTAAATGTAAGTGATTGAATTAAGATGGTTCTGGAAGCAGTTATTGAGATATTAGGAATTAATGAAATATTGGCAGAACAAATACATAAAATATTAAACCCTTGCAATAACGATGGTCGGCTCCAAGGAGCTTAGTGTACTAATGGTGGTCCATGTTTTGCAATTTAATGGCAGAAGCTTGACTGCCAATGGACAAGAGCTGCAGCTAATGATTATTTTTGTAGTCGACTAATCTGTTGATTATTTTTTGAAGCACATATTTTGGATTGTTATTTTAACACCTGTGAAAGTGTCCCTGTTGTACTGTGACAGCATGTTTTACAGAGGAATTAAATGACATAAAGCGTGTAGTTGTTATATTTAACACATAAAATATTATTGAAATTACAATAAAATCATGAATAAATGAATTATCACAAACTTAAAGTGTAAGTTGTCTTGAACTAAGTAGTAATAGTAAACAAAGAGAGTAAATAAGTCACTTTAAAAAGCTGGAGCTAACCTGCCTGTAGGTTTGTAATGAGGTTTAAACCAATCACAGAGCTGCTTTTACTTGAATCAAGTCCATAAAATAAAAGAATGTAAAATATATTGTTTGAAGTTGGTGTTCAACACTGCCCCTAGCGGTCGGTGTGAGGTACTGCCCCAGAAAGGGCTTAGTTTTATCATTATTATTTTTTAGCTTCAAGCTAAAAATCACAATAACTTATTGCATACCTTTTGTCCCTACAGTACTGTGTTCTGTCTCCAGTCAAGTGGTCAGACTTAAGGAAGTCCAAGTCCATGGATCCAGACCTCCACCACCTCCACTGCTCCACTGGAGGAGGTTACCAGTCAGAGCTGCTGCCCTCCCCCCTCCTCAGCTCCTCCTCCTCCCTCACTTCCTTTACTGATGCAGGTAGGATTTAAAGCTCCAACACACATCAAACTGACGATTGTGTCATCATTCAGAAAGATTGATAATGAACGTTCTCACCAGGAATTGTTCATAGCTTAGAGCAGGGGTGTCAAACTTATTTTAGTTCAGGGGCCAAATACGGAGCAGTTTGATCTCTAGTGGGCCACAGATTTTATGCTGGAAAACCAGTAATTTCAACATTTTTGTTCCTAGTTTGCACTTCAACGTAATTATGAAATACAAAATATGTAAGAAATTGACCATATCCAAGCAATAAGTGACGGATATCAGTTCCAACAGGATCCACACTTTACATTTACTAGATTTTTGACCAATTTCTATTTAATTAAGGGAAATATTATGTCTGCTTAACATTAAGACGGGAGGCTGCGTCCTAATGTTCCCTCCTATCTCTTTTCCTATCCACTGTTCCTTCACCCCTGGAAGTGTTTAAGTGGCAGCCATGATAAAGAGCGTCTGAGTTCTCTTTAAGCTCAGGAAATGAGACTCAATGCTTCCTTTTTTACCTCCTTTAGCCTAGGAAACACTGATACATCTTTTACCAAAGGAGACGAGATAATGCTGACTAGGGCCGAGACAATGCGTCGACGTAATCAATGATGTCGACGCAAAATATGCTCGCTGATGTGTCGTCCGACCATAACAAAGATGGCGGTGCCGGAGAATAACTAACGCGAGTGGCTCCTCCGACTTTCAAAAGTGCAAAGCAGTGAAGACACGCTCGTTCATCGAAGGTAGCTGTTCCCCGTAAACACTCCTCCTTTATCCCGGATGTGACCCACCTTGACATCAGCGGCAGCAGCAGCAGCAGCCGCACGCCAGCATGTTACACACACACACACACTCGATGAGAGAACATATTAACATACCACTGTGATACCCTAGTAGTCTGTCCTGATTTGTAAATTAAACACAATGTATGTTTGCTGTACACATGGACAACTATTGGAGTTTTTCCTTTGCAGTGTGACCTTTTATTTTTCCCTTAAACTTCCTAAAGGACAACACACACACACACACACACACACTTAAGGTAAAAGGAAAGTTTATGTTGATGTCTCTGAATGCATTATTTTGTAGTTTTATATTCTTATTTGAACTTTATTTTGGAATTCTGAATTGAAGAGCAATAAACATATATTGCAATGTTAAGGAATTCATGTTTTTTTTTTTTTTTTTCATTTTAGATATGTAAATATCATTTCATTTGAGATATGTAAATAGGTAGCCTCTTTTCCTTTGATTTACATTCAAACCTTGTAATTTATGACATTATATCAGTGGAAAGTGTTAGAAATGAGCTTTTAGTCCATTTTCAGAAATGTGTAGTTTTTTCACCACGGCAGACGTCACTAACCTTCACCACCGCCTGATTATTACGTCACCTAGTTGAAGTGTGTCTGATTGTCAAAGCAAACATGATGGCCTTTTCCTATCTCCTATCCTAACACCTTTCCTTATCCCTGTGACGTCATCCTCGGGGGTTAAGGAAAAGTGGTTAGGAAAGGAGATAATAGGGACTATTCGGACGCAGCTGGAGATTTCCGAGCTGCTCAGCTTTGTTTGCGTTAATTTTTGGCTTTTAAAGACACTGGATGGAAAACACAAGCCTAGTTGTGTGCAAATTGTGTAAAAAAGAGTTTGTCTTATCACCGGAGCTTTGCAGCCTCAGCTACCACCTGAATGTAGTGGCTAGCACGGACAGCTAGCACGGACACTTGGACAGTGCTAACTGCAACACGCTGCGAGCACGAGTAACAAACTCACTGGATAAATATTATAATCTGAAGAGAAAAAGCAACAAGTTTGGTGTCAGAAAAAAGTTCTTACTATTTATGATGTGCTAACTTTTAGCACAACATATGACGTTTTATTTCATTAGTATTTTCTATTATTTGGAGATTGACTAAAGTACACATCAATATGACACGTAGCCCTTAGGACGAGTGTCACATACAGAGGAATGTAAATGTCTACGCCTGTATTTGTTCTAGTCTGTTAAAAACAAACAATAAATGAGTTTATAAAGACACTTTGTTATATATCAATGTTTTGATCTGCCACAGTAATGTAATTTAAAGGGGACATATCATGCTAGTTCCACTTTTTTTGCCCTTAAATGCATTTTGTTGTATATTTAGAGTGTTTAGAAGTACAGAAAAGTTCAAATAAGTCTCTTCAGGTTCTCCGTTAATATCTTTATATTCTGTTTTGGTCATATTTTTCAATCTGTTTTGATTTTTCTATTCTTTATTACGTTTTTTGAACAATAACGTCACAGTATTTGCAGCAGAACTGCCAAATTAGTTCATCAACTCCAGGCCCAACACTTCGACCAATTCGAAGTTACGAGAGGAGAAATCAAAATGTTGGGTTGTTGGATGTAGTAACCCACACGCTTCATTACACCGTCTCCCAGCATCAGAACCTTTTCAAAGTGTCTGGTTGAGTTTTATTTTTTATAGAAATGTACCACATCTGTGGATAAGGTCATTTTTGTGTGTGTGAAGCACTTCAATGATGACTGCTTCATCAACCTCCACCAGTATAAAGAAGGATTTACAGAAAGACTTTGTCTGATTGAGGGTTCAATTCCTTCTATCTTTGGAGACGATGAACAGAGCACTTCGGTAAGCTGTAAATAACGCTAAAAAGTGATGATAAGACGTCCCTGTCATTGTTTTGTTAGCATTAGCAGTTGCACCGTCTTCATATGTTAGCGCTGTGTGCTCGTTTTAGATCCTTGATGATATGGCCTACGTGATTTAATTTAAGTCTAAAGTTTTCATTAGTCATTTCATTTTGACGTTTTTGTCTCTGAAAAGACTGTATTAAAATGCATTTCATGACGTTAGCTTGGCGCTAGCGTTAGCTTGTGTTAGCTCACTTGTTAGGGTTCTGCAGGTTCATCATCTTCATTTTCATCTCGCTCCACTGGGTCAGACTCTGGCTGGAACATGTAAGGCTGGATGGACAAGTCTAACGTTGTTGACATTTTGTAAATAACCTCTGAATAAAAAGTTTATGCTCCGCTACATAGCCGTATCTCTTCTATCAAACTACAAAAATGGCCGAACAGGGTGGAGGTGAACCGAGTGTCACCTCTGCAACCTGGAGAGGGGGCGGGATATGGAGTGTCTCATTTGCATTTAAAGAGACAGCACCAAAACGAGTTGCTCTCAGAAGCACATCAGAAAAGGGGTGGAGCTATAATAATGAGGAATTCAGACCCAAGCATTGCAGTTCTGCTTTATATAGACCACAACTGTATGATTTATATGTAAAAAGGAAGTTTTTAAATACATGATATGTCTCCTTTAAATGAAAATACCTCAAGTTGAGGGCGTTTCTCAGCATTTTTTTGGTGTGATCAAAAAAGAGATTAATTAGATTAAACAATTACAGAGCATGATTAATGAATCGCACAATTGTTTTAATCACTTGACAGCACTATCTAAAATGCATGTCAAACTCGAGGGCCGGGGGCCAAATCTGCCGACACGACAAATTGAAAATGACAAAGAAAACATGAAAGCATTTTGTAAATGTCTAACTAATTCGATTGTATCTCAGCCCCTCCAAAAACATAAAATCAATGAAATGCAGAATATTTGCAGGACTCAGTTTTCCCACTGCTTATATCACATTTTTATTCTGACATTTTTATCCTCAAATTGATGAAAGAACTCTAAATGTTTCCAAAAATCCTGCAATAATTTTCAAATTGTTCTACAAAATTTACCTACATTTAGTAAAAAATAGATAAAATTCACAAAATCAAGGACATTTAAGTCAGTTTAAAGTTAAATGTCACGCATTACTTGGATTTTGTTGGTGCCTTAAATACTTTTACCATCAACATGATTTATACGTGGAATAAGTTTTTTTCATGTCTGAAATCTTTGGCCCTCTTGAGATCAAAGCGGTGAGTTTTTGGCCCCTGAACTGAAATAGTTTGACAACCCTGATCTAAAACATGCTCCCCAGGCCTGTATTAGGACACCCAGATCTAAAGGATGTTAACGTCACCACAACAACAAACGTCTTTCTTTTCAGACAAGCTGCTGTCTGCACGCGTTTACCCAGACTGTCAGAACCGGAAGCCCAGCCTGGAGCCTTCAGGGGTCTCTGGGCTCCCGTTCCCGCTGTCAGGGTGCAGCGTCAGCAGGCAGGACCAATCCAAGCCCAGAGCTGCTGGACTGGGAGGAGCCAGTGGATCGAGGGGAGTCGGAGGATCTGAGGTGGACGAGGAGACCAAGAAGAACCAGAACATTATGAACATAGTCAGAGAAGGACAGATGTCACTGCTGGTAGGTTTGACATCACATGTTCGACTTTGAATCACTTCTTTTCTGACTACTTCCTAATCTTCCAACTCTAATCCTCACTCTGTTACTTCCTCTTCCTGTCCCATATCTAATCCTGATGCTGTTACTTCCTCTTCCTGTCCCATATCTAATTCTGATGCTGTTACCTCCTCTTCCTGTCCCATATCTAATCCTGATGCTGTTACTTCCTCTTCCTGTCCCATCTCTAATTCTGATGCTGTTACTTCCTCTTCCTGTCCCATCTCTAATTCTGATGCTGTTACCTCCTCTTCCTGTCCCATATCTAATCCTGATGCTGTTACTTCCTCTTCCTGTCCCATCTCTAATTCTGATGCTGTTACTTCCTCTTCCTGTCACATCTCTAATTCTGATGCTGTTACTTTCTCTTCCTGTCCCATCTCTAATTCTGATGCTGTTACTTCCTCTTCCTGTCCCATCTCTAATCCTGATGCTGTTACTTCCTCTTCCTGTCCCATATCTAATCCTGATGCTGTTACTTCCTCTTCCTGTCACATCTCTAATTCTGATGCTGTTACTTCCTCTTCCTGTCACATCTCTAATTCTGATGCTGTTACTTCCTCTTCCTGTCCCATCTCTAAGCCCCACCTGGCAGCTGATAACCTGGAGCTGATCAGAGACGATGATGGGAACAACCTGCTCCACATCGCAGCCTCTCAGGGACACGCTGACTGTCTGCAGCACCTCACCTCACTGATGGGGGAGGACGGCCTGAATGAACGGAACAGCCAGCAGTTCACCCCCGCTGGTCTGGGTGTTAAGGTCTGTGTGTTATATTATCTTTATATTTATTCACACTTTGATTTAGCATTTACATTAATCTGAAGGAGCTAAATAACAATAATCTATTGAGCAGACCTCACTGAAGGTCATAGTATGAAAGACATTTATAAAACTACAGCCTTGCAAAGCAATTGTTCACATTTTAATTAAAGCACCAACATTGGTACACATGTTGACTAATGTATTCTGAACATTCTGGATAGGGACCCCCTCCAGATGTTGCTTTGGTCACATCTGGACAACTTCTTTCCTCATGAAAATCAGCCATGTTATCTGATGCACTTTTGTAGCTGGTGTGTATTGAAGGCGTTGCTAAAGCTAAGTCTGATGCACCTTCTCTGTCACTTCTGTTCTACTTGATGGCGACGTCATCGTGCGGCTGTCGAAGAAAAAGTCGTAGCCTCTTCAAAGTGTGAAATAATTGACCAAGTATCAGTTCTTTTTTCAAAATACAGGCTATAGTATGTAATCTATAATGTCATGTTTGTTAACTTCAAACCCATTGAATGTGATGGATTCCATTTGACTCATGTTCACTAAGGCTAATTTTAAATTCAAGTTGTTGTTTTTGTTGTTGTTTTTTGCATCCAACCAACCCTCTTTACCAGGATCCAATAATCATTAAGATTAATATGTGAGATTCAGCCCAGTTCTGACTGTCTGCACTAAGTAGAAAACCATGTTTTAGGATATTTGGGATTTATTAGGGATGTGAGAAAAGTTAGTTTTTGTGATATTGTACTCCTGACCCTGACCACTTAAAAGTAGATTTTCAAGTTTAAGTAACACATTAATAATAATAGAAAGATACCAAATCTGAATTGTTCTTAATTTCCATATTCTGATGATAAGGGTATTTAGTTTTAGTCTCGTTTCTGTTGACTACATTTAAAATAACAAGTCAACTCAAGGCTAAGAGGATTAAGTCGACTAAAAATACTTTTCTCTATTAATTATTTACCTGGTGTTTCTTGGCTTCCTGCACAGAGATTACTTTTGATAATTGTGTTAATCAGAAGTTAATTTGACAGCAAATTTTGATTTAGAGTTAGTCATAGTCTTTTGACTATTCAATTCAATTCAATTCAGTTAAACTTTATTTACATAGCGCAAAAAACAACAAAGTCACCTCAAAGCGCTGAACAAAATATAAAGTCCATAGTAAAAAAGAGGAAAGAACCCAACAAGATCCACATGAATAAGCATTTAGCGACAGTGGGAAGAAAAAACTAAAATGCACATTTGTTTTAGTCAAAATTTTGTCATCAAGATGAACTTAATTAGATTTCAGTCGACTAAATCTGTTACAGATATAGTTGATTAAAATATAAAGCATTTTTCAGTCATCTTGCCATTGTTTGTCTCCAGTCTTTGTCGAGTGGGAAATTTTACTTAATAAAAACTACAATTAGAATTATTTGTTGACATTAAATTATCATTTATTATTATTATCATGTTCCCTGTCAAGCTTTACTTGCTTAGAGTAAATATTCAGTGAATAAAACCTTCCCTCTTTTAGAAATACACTATATTTTAAATGCATCACTAATTGGGAATGACCAGGATATACAGTAGGTAAATGTCTAGTCCACTACATTTATTTTATTTTTTATTCAACCATCATTCCCTGCCGTACCTGCCTGAAAAGATTCAAATCTGATAAATTCCGTTCCTTCCTGTCTGCATCCACCCTGACCACACGACTTCCGTTTGATATCACACTGAAGCAACACAGAGGCTCAGCAACACACACACACACACACACTCTGGAAATGTGCAACACTGAGATAAACCAGGAGTGTGGAAAGAATGAGCTCACTGTAAAATAATGTAAAAGTGTGGTATGAGCATTCCTCCATTCTACACATTTTACTTCATGTCTCGACACAAATATGCATCTTTTTATGTTTTGTTTTGTTGTAATTTTACTTGAAAACCTTTGGACCAGTTGTTCTTAATCTTGTTCCCCATTCTCTAATCTCTGAATCCAAGTCCCCCCTACGTCCGACTGTAACATTTTGCTTGTAAAACTGTTTAAAACATCCATAGATCATAATAATGGAATGAATGATCACATTATCACACATTTTAAAGAATCTCATTTTGTAAATAAGTGAATGAAGCAGTATTTAATGCAGTGGTTCATAACCTTTTTTGGATCGTGACCTCACTTTGATTTCAACAATTTCTGACGACTTCAAAGACATTTTTTCCAGAAATAGTTTTTGATCATGTTTGAGCTTAGATATTTAAAAACTGAAAGTATAGAAATACAATTGTTTAAGATTGGGTGTTGTTTTAATTTTTCTTAAAAAAAGAATAATAGTTTTCAAAAATCTATTTAATTTTTCTCCATGTAACCCCACATGAGGTCCCTGCCGACCATATGGTTGAAATAGACTAATTTAGTGGCTCCTTAATAGGTTTATTTCTATAGTTTTTATCATTTCCGGTCTGAGAATGACACTATTTGTTAATTTTTCACTTTTTCCCTGTAGTGCCATCGCGTACCTCTAGGGGTACATGTACCCCCATTTGGAAACACTGTTCTAGAAGATAAATCTGTTCATCAACACAACTGTTTTCATTTTAATAAAAGCTTGTGTGTGCATGTGTGTGTGCGTGCGTGCATGTGTGTGTTCATTGCAGAATGGCCACTTGGAGTGTGTGAGGTGGATGGTGAGTGAAACTGAAGCTATTGCAGAGCTGAGCTGCACCAGAGAACATCCCAGTCTGATCCACTACGCTGGGCGCTATGGACAGGTAACCCTCCAAGCCACACCCACATTCACTCACCAAACCACACCCACATTCACCCACCAAACCACACCCACATTCACCCACCAAACCACACCCACATTCACCCACCAAACCACACCCACATTCACCCACCAAACCACACCCACATTCACTCACCAAACCACACCCACATTCACCCACCAAACCACACCCACATTCACCCACCAAACCACACCCACATTCACCCACCAAACCACACCCACATTCACTCACCAAACCACACCCACATTCACCCACCCAGAGCCATATAAAGAGAGAGTTACGACAACAGAAGTCCAAAATGTTTGACCGTCACGTGATTCATGTAAGACTGAGTTTGTTCCCAGAAGTTATTGACGGGCCATTCGAATCCATTGATTCCTAGTGACATAACTGCATTGATTGACAATATTTATACAGTACACCATCATATGTATGTGTATATACAATATATGTTCATGTACTTCCATAAATAGTTTTTTTCCTAACTTAAATTTGTATTAATAATTAGTGTAAACGGCTTATCTGCTTTTCTGACATAGTTAAGGCCAAGATTAATTAGGTTAAAAAATGTGTTAATATGTATTGTATACAGTATGTATTGCTTTGAATTTTCTTTAATTTTCTTTAAAAAAAAAGGGGGTCATTAAAAAACACCACATCCAGACAAGATACATTGAAAACATATTTATTAAGTTCATACATATATAAAAATAGACATTTGCTTTTTAACTATGCACTTATGTACCAAGATAAATTAATTAAATACATGTCTAACAAAGTCAGAAATATGAATAACTTGTTATACAGTTTGCTGTGCTGTGTGGGGATGCTCCAATCGTTCTGATAAAGGAGGTAAAATGTTTGGCTTCAAACCGAACCAGAGAGGAAAAAGAAATGGTTAGCATTAGTCAGCAGGAGAAATCTATAAATAGTAATAATAATCAGGATTATAACAATAAAAAAATATGTGATCATATTCAAACACTTCACTTTTTCAACAAATAACACAATTGAAAAGCTTATTGTTTGATTTAAAAAAAAAAAAGAAGATATGTATCCTATGTGTGTAGATAAAACTGTGAAGTAAACGCTGTGTATCTGCTAATGATCCCTTTATTTTCTAAGAAGAATTAAAAAAAAAATTCTTTTCTTTTGAACATGAAAACAACAGTAGTGTATCTCATAATGAAAAATAATAATAGTAATAAAAAATAAAAATGTACTAGTTTAGTGGGGGATAATCCACTAACTTGCCTTAATGCACACGTTAATGGGTTTAAATATGCTTATAATAATAATAATAATAACATCTTACTGTTCAAAAGTGCATCACAAACCATCCAATCAGCTCCAGCTGCATTGGCTACAATAGTAAACTGATCACTTCCTGGAACTATTGAGGCTCCATGAGCCGCCATTGCTGTAAAAAAAACCAAACCATTGGAGTGACTGGAGTTGTCGCAACTCTCTCTATATACGGCTGTGCACCCACCAAGCCTCACCCACCCAGCCACACCCACATTCACCCACCCAGCCACACCCACATTCCTCCTGGTGGCAGGTCAGCCAAAACGTGGGGGTGTACTTGGACTTTTTTCATATTTTTATTTTTAGTATTTCAAAAAATCACAACACAAGCTGATAAATGGGATGATCTATGCTGAAATATCATTTTAAAAGTGTAACGAAACATCTGGTTTTAGCTGACGTACCACTGGGGGAAATAAATGAATGCCTTGATTATGGGCGGGGCTCTTGGAGCAGCTAAGACACACCCACTCTATACTGTAAAATCAGAAGAACAATCTATGCTATGCTAACTAGCTGCTCAATACTCACTGTACTGCTCAGTTCAGTGTGTAACAATATTCCTACGATGCAACAATAATAATAATAATAAAGATGTTAGTGTGTGTGATGTCATGGCCACGCCCCCAGTAGAAAACTAAACATGTGATGGAGGAGAAATGAATGGAACCATCTTTAGTTCCAGTGTGTGAAACACTTTGTCTTTATCACAGACGGAGATATTCTAAAGCTGTGGTTCACCGTCATGTAGCATTAGCTCGTTAGCATTAGCTCTACAGAAGCCTCATGATAACCATCAACCACTGCTCATTTAACCTCAACACATCATTGTTGATATTAATATTATATTATTTTAATGTATTAAAACAATCACTAGAGTCATTTAAACATAATATGGATTTTTATTGAAACTGAGAAAAGTTAATATTCTGTTAATTTAAACTGAAGTGTTGGTTGGACTTTATTAAATAAAATGTGAATACATTTGACATTAAATGTTGTTTACTTGTTAGTTTATGTCCATTATTAATTTATAGATGATTCCCTTATTATAAACAACATGAATCTAGTAAACGCTCACCTGTACGGTTACTGTCCAGGGATTTATTTCACTCACACTGTACACATTATTATTTTGGATAAAAAGTCACTAAATTGATTTCAGATCGGATCGTTCTAAATGAACAAATATCATCCATAAATATAATCAGCAACAACAAATCGTGATTTGAATGGAATCGTTGCTAAATGGAATCGTTAGCGTTCTTCTCTCTATTCCCTCTTCTCTCAGTCTAACCTACTCACCACAGATTGTAGAGCCCACAGGTTTTATAAAAGGGGAGGAGCCAACAGTGTTTGTTTGTGTTGCACTGGTCCAATGACATCACATGACTTGTTCTTAGCCAATAGCAAAACTCAATTGTAATAGCAGCGTTCAACCCATAGAGGGCAGTCATTCTGACATTTTACAACTTAATAAGACAAATTTGAAAACTTGGACTAAAATGTTGAGAGTCTGACCAGGATCAATCATCTGCACTACTTCATACCCAAATACACTTGTTTTCAGCAGAAAAAAGAGATTTGTGGGTTTAGTTCCTCTTTAAAGATTCTTAATAGTTTTTATTTAAATCATACCTCTCTGGTTCTCTTTAGGAGAAGGTGTTGCTGTGGCTGCTCCAGTTCATGCAGGAACAGGCCATCTCACTGGATGAAATGGACCAGAATGGAAACACAGCTGTTCATGTAGCAGCTCAGTACGGACATCTAACCTGTCTACAGGTACGTCTCACACACGCACACACACACACACACACACGCACACACACACACACACACACACACACACTAAGGATGTCCCGATCCGATAGTGATATCGGACATTGATCCGATATCAGCCAGAAAACAAATATCGGATTTTATCGGTCTGCATCTAAAATCAGCAATACACGTGCTCCGATAAAAAAAAATATATATATATATATATATATATATAGTGTATATACATATGGATAGAACTTCTATCCATAGATGACTGTGGTTCACAACAAAATAGGTGGCAGCAACGCAGCAATAAGCCTCCCACATGATCACAACAATAACGTGTGTGCTACGCTACTGGGAGAAGGAATATCATTTTAGTAAATTGAAGATTGTATATTTTATGTTTAAGGTTAACATTGATGACTAATAAATGGGTCAGTTTTTCTCATACCTACTGTTGCTGACTATTGTTCTCTGAGTGACATCACTTGATCAAGACTTTGCTAACATTTCATACTACAAAATAAGTCCTTATTTTATTTTATTAAAGAATTAAAAAAAGGCTGCAATATCGGAATCATATCGGAAATGAAAAAGTTGTATCGGGACATCCCTACACACACACACACACACACACACACACACACACACACGTCTTTTTATGAATAACACAAACTATTTAACATGAAAAAGTCACATTATTAGAAGCAACTTTTATTATATAACGACTGTGAACACATTTAGTTTTTTGTTAAATTAATATCTACAGTATATGTGAATTGTAGTGAATGCTTCAGCCGAGGGTACATTTATAACATTTATATCAGTTTAAGTTGCAGAAATGTAACATAATACAAGGAAATAAAAGAAATTCCTGGAAAAGTTATGGAATTTAAAAAAAACTGAATTTCCAGTCTTGAAAAGTCATGGAATATTTGAACTGTTTTGTAAATATATCCTAATTTATTTTATTGTTTAACATATGTTAAACCCCAAAGATGTTGAGTGTTATCTCAAAGTGAACGTGCTGCATACCATCATTGAACTCTCCGCCTCCTTTATAAAACTGTGAGTAGGTAACATCACTTCAGCTGGCGTTCTGTACGTTAAAAACCAGGAAATGTATACGCAAGAAAAATATATTAGCGCTTCAGAACTTTCGTTAAAAAGTTTTGAAAAATCATAGTGAAAAAAGTGTGGGAACCCTGATAATAAGTCCGTTAAAGCCAAGGTTAAATAACACCAAAGTGCACTGTATTTTCAGAATAAGAGCAGTAAACCATTCTACTGTTTCTTTCTAACACACTCTGTGTTTTCATGTAAACATCAATTCAGAATTAGTGTTTCCATGTAAACATGAAGTAGAACACTTTAATTCTGAATAATTTAATTCAGAAATAAAAAGAACAGCATGTATCAGGTATTTGAGAAGTGTTTTCTCTGAACAATCTGTGTCACAGATATTCCTATTGGGATCAATACAGAGTTGGACACATTTGGTGTTTCAATGATGTCTTCTTATTCAGCTTCCAGGGTAAAGTACCCTCACCCTGTTCTGACTGTATTTAGTAACAGTGGAATTCTGTGCCAAGACAAACATGAAGGGAAACATGTTTCTACTGCACATTTAAAAAACACTTAATCAATGCAGTCTTCACTGATTTATAGAGAATCTTCCACTGCGAGAACAACTCATTTCTTCACTGGTTATTGTGGGAAGTCTGTCCTCCATGTGCTGACGTTCCACGGATGTTATTGAACTAGTCTACGTCCTGTTAGAAACATAATGTGCCCTGGCTTCATAAAACACTGAGGTGGACATTTGTTCTCAAACTTGTGTCAGCTGGGATTGGCCCCAGCAACCTCTGGGACCCACTGCAGAATAAGTACAGGTAGTTACAAAGTCATACAGAAGGACCAGTTATAGAGTTAAGTATTATAGTTGGTTAAGACCGTTCATTACTAGTATAACTAGAATATTTGCATTTTCTGAAAAAAATGAAAATGAGAATGCAGGTTCTGACCCACGTCACAGTCGCTACATGAGATCATTCATCCATTTTCTGACCTGCTTGCTCAAGAAAGCATTAGCATAAGCATTAGCTTAGAATTAGATTAGTATTAACATAGCATTGGCATTAGCCTAGCATTGGCATTAGCCTAGCATTTGCATTAGCCTAGCATTAGCATTAGCTTTAAGCTAGCATTAGCCTAGCATTAGCTAGTATTAGCATGTTATTAACTAGTATTAGCCTAGCATTAGCCTAACAGTAGCTAGCATTAGCATTAACTAGCATTAGCATGTTATTAGCTAGCATTAGTCTTGTATCAACTAGCATTAGCCTAGTATTACTTAGTATTAGATTAACTAGCATAAGCATGTTATTAGCTAGCATTAGTCTAGTATTAACTAGCATTAGCCTAGTATTAGTTAGCATTAGCATAATGATTAGAATAGCATTCGCCTAGCATTAGTATAGCATTGGCTAGTATTAGCATGGTATTAGCATTGGCTAATAAGTAAGACAGAAGAAGAATAATAAAGTATACGTTTAAGGGATCAGGTTCATTAGTGAGGATGTCTCCTTTGCAAACGGAAAATCAAGGCTCTGATGTCATACAGTGAACTCCTGTAGCTAGCAGATGCTAAGGCTCATCAATCTCTCAAATAATGATCAAACACCCCTATTTTACAGTTACCACTGTATGTCATTATAATCACGCCTCCATAATTAGCTGTGCAACAGGACACTTAGCTTACATAGCATCAGACAAACAGACACTAACATAGAGTACACACACACTAACATAGAGTACACACACACTAACATAGAGTACACACACACTAACATAGAGTACACACACACTAACATAGAGTACACACACACTAACATAGAGTACACACACATAACATAGAGTACACTAACATAGAGAACACACACACTAACATAGAGTACACACACATAACATAGAGTACACTAACATAGAGAACACACACACTAACATAGAGTACACACACACTAACATAGAGTACACTAACATAGAGAACACACACACTAACATAGAGTACACACACACTAACATAGAGTACACTAACATAGAGAACACACACACTAACATAGAGAACACACACACTAACATAGAGTACATACACACTAACATAGAGTACACACACACTAACATAGAGTACACACACACTAACATAGAGTACGCACACACTAACATAGAGTACACTAACATAGAGAACACACACACTAACATAGAGAACACACACACCAACATAGAGAACACACACACCAACATAGAGAACACACACACCAACATAGAGAACACACACACTAACATAGAGTACACACACACTAACATAGAGTACACTAACATAGAGTACTCTAACATAGAGTACACACACACTAACATAGAGTACACACACACACTAACATAGAGTACACTAACATAGAGAACACACACACTAACATAGAGTACACACACACACTAACATAGAGTACACACACACTAACATAGAGAACACACACACACTAACATAGAGTACACACACACACTAACATAGAGTACACACACACACTAACATAGAGTACACACACACTAACATAGAGTACACTAACATAGAGAACACACACACTAACATAGAGTACACTAACATAGAGTACACTAACATAGAGTACTCTAACATAGAGTACACACACTAACATAGAGTACACTAACATAGAGTACTCTAACATAGAGTACACACACACTAACATAGAGTACACTAACATAGAGTACTCTAACATAGAGTACACACACACTAACATAGAGTACACTAACATAGAGTACACACACACTAACATAGAGTACACTAACATAGAGTACACTAACATAGAGTACTCTAACATAGAGTACACACACACTAACATAGAGTACACTAACATAGAGTACACACACACTAACATAGAGTACACTAACATAGAGTACACACACACTAACATAGAGTACACTAACATAGAGTACACACACACTAACATAGAGAACACACACACTAACATAGAGTACACTAACATAGAGTACACACACACTAACATAGAGTACACACACACTAACATAGAGAACACACACACTAACATAGAGTACACACACACACTAACATAGAGTACTCTAACATAGAGTACACACACACACTAACATAGAGTACTCTAACATAGAGTACACACACACACTAACATAGAGTACACACACATGCTTGGAAAACTAGGCCAATGTTTTTCGACCTTTTTTTTTTTTAAACCAAGGTACATTTTTTCCTTAAATGAAACTCTGTAGCTTATATTAACAATATACAGTCATTCTTATCAAAGTGTGTTAAATAGGAATCAAATAAATACTCAGAAAAATGTTTTTTTAATCTTTCATATTTCTTCTTTCTAATACAAAGTGTAATTCACAATCTGTAGTCATTATTATAAGTGTTTTTAATGGAAATCAAATGAACAACTACAAAAATATTTATTATGATTTTTACATTTATTTTTTCAAATAAAAGTATAATTAACAATATTCAGTAATTTCCTTTCAACGTATCTTGAATATATGATCATTTTATATTTTATTCATAATTATACATATATTCATTATTATTATTATTACTGATAATAATAATAAATAATTGTATGATACATTTTGTTCTGTGTTGTTGAACGTTAAGAGTGATAGTTTGGTGAAATTGAGTAATTTTCAACGGCACACAAGTGTGCCACGGCCCAGTGTTTGAAAAACCCTGCCCTCGGCTCTCACAATGGGTACATTAGAGGTTAGAACATAAGGGGCGTGGACCAAAACAAGGACCAGCACAAATGGGAGAGACATGGAACGAGAAAAAGCAAAACATGCAAAAGGAATAGTTGATTAAATTATTTGTGGATCCTCCTAAAACTTTCTTTTCAGTGATAACTGTGTCTGTCTGTGTCTGTGTCTGTGTCTGTGTCTGTGTCTGTGTCTGTGTCTGTCTGTCTGTCTGTGTCTGTATGTTTCAGACTCTGGTGGAGTACGGCTCTAATGTGACGGTTCAGAACCAACAGGGGGAGCGACCGTCCCAGAGTGCAGAGCGACAGGGACACACCACATGTGCTCGGTACCTGGTGGTGGTGGAGACGTGCATGTCTCTGGCCTCACAAGTGGTTAAACTCACCAAACAGCTCCATGAGTAAGTTTATATTTCATTTATTTAACACAGATTTATACAGTACTTTTCTTTTTTTTACCACGGGTTCTGAAAATAGCACCAACAGTTGAGAACAACCAGAAATCCACTTCGACAAAAAAATCGCTGAGGAAATAAGTTGGACTCCTAAACACTAGGGGTGTGAAAAAAATGAATTTCAAAAAGATTTTTTAATTTTTATTTTTATTTTTTTTCTTCTGATATTTAATCAGTATTTTTGTGTATTTGTGCAAAATTTCAGTGTTCACAATGCTTTCAGTGTGTTGCTATGGTTACTTGATGCACTTGATTTTATGATGACAGTGTGTAAGACCTGCACTATTTATGTATACACAGACATTTTATTTTCATATAATCTAAATAATCTAATCACTGTTTAAACTGATACAATAGGATAAATAATTTGTTCTTTTTTTTGTGTATTATCAGTAACTCAGGGTGATTTATCCTTAATGTTCTCACTGACAGTTGTTACAATGCTATCATTATGTTGTCATGGTTACTTTGAGACTTCTACACAGTATTTTCCTTTTTCCAGTGAAAATGTGTAAAAACACAAATAATAAATAGGATGTTTTGAAGTAAATAGTTTTGACTCAATTTATCCTCTAAATAATCAATATCTTCTGATGAACATATACAGCAACTTGATTTTTCATCTCTACGTTTAATTTTGATATTAACTGAGTAGAATATTGCGATATATCGATATAATCGAATCGTGATACGTATCGTATTGCCTCATCGATGCCAATACTCACCCCTACTAAACACTGAGGCTAAAGCTTCATTAAGAAAAAGACAGATTAAAGATTTTGTAAATCAGTGTTTTTTTGAGCTAAGGTTCATGTTTTCATTGAAAAAAGACAATAAAAAATGGAACTTTGTAGCCGATATTAACAATATATATTCATTCTAATCAACATGTCTTAAATAGGAATCAAATAAACACAAAGAAAAAAACGTTTTTATAATCTTTTATATTTGTACTTAATGAAAAAAATGTTTTTTATATTTATTTTGAGGACAGAAGATGGATGGTTGGATTTTTTTTTATTAATTTAAATAAAAATAATAATGAACGATATGCAGTCATTCTTATTAAAGTGTCTTGAATACAAATATAAAACAAACAAAACATTAAATATGATACAAACTACAATTTAATGTTATTCTGTTGAATATTGTTTTGTGTTTTATCATGTATTTTTATGTTGTATCATTTTATATTTATATATTATATAGATGTTTTTGTTTATTTTTTATAAATAATGATAAATACATTCATAATACATTTTTATAGTTACATTTTGTTCCATGTTGTTCAAATCTAAATCAATGTTTCTCAAATGGGGGTACGTGTACCCCAAGGGGTACGCAATGGCACAACAGGTGGTACTTGAGAGAGTGAGAGAGGAACATTAACAAATAAAGTGTCAGTCTTGATAAAAACTGTAGTAATTAATCTATTCAGGAGCCACTAAATCAGGGTTTGTCAAACTTGGGTTGGGACCCCATGTGGGGTCGCTTGAACTTTCTGAAAAATTAAAATAGATTTTTGAATTATTTTAATTATTGTTCTTTTTTTTAAATTAAAACAACACACAATCTTAAAAAACTGTATTTCTATACTTTCACTTTGTGAAATAGAAATCTAGTTTCACTAAAATGCAATTCAAAAATAAATAAATCTGAGCTCAAACATGATCATAAACTAATTTAAGAAAAAATGTCTTTGGGGTCATCAGAAATTCTTGATATCAAAATGGGGTCACGATCCAAAAAGGGTTGTGAACCACTGCATTAAATACTGTTATATTTCTTTTATTTACAAAATGAGATGAATGTGTTATCATTCATTCATTCTATCATTATGATCTATAGATGTTTTTAAATAGTTTTCTAAGCAAAATGTTGGATCTAGAAATAAGAGAAAGGGGGACTAGAGCCTAAAAAGTTTGAGAAACACTGAGGTCCTAAATGATAGGGGTGTGGTCCTAAATGATAGGGGTGTGGTCCTAAATGATAGGGGTGTGGTCCTAATTGATAGGGGTGTGGTCCTAATTGATAGGGGTGTGGTCCTAAATGATAGGGGTGTGGTCCTAAATGATAAGGGTGTGGTCCTAAATGATAGGGGTGTGGTCCTAATTGATAGGGGTGTGGTCCTAAATGATAGGGGTGTGGTCCTAAATGATAGGGGTGTGTCATCAAGGAACCTCACCATTTGATTAGATTATTCAATGATGATCTATGTTTATTTTTTCCCATTCAGTGTTTATTCAGTATTTTATACTTTTAATCAAGGTCTATGTGTCAATATTTATTAATTAAAATAACCAAACGGATGTATCACCATTATCTTTTATTTATGTCAAATCACCAAATCCAAAATAAATGAATATATTACAATAATAATGATAAAATAACACAGAGACTGGTGACAGGAATGAACTGATAGCTTCATCATAGCATTCATCACTTGATTCTTTCAAACGCTTTTCTTTGAATCCGGATGATTGAATCTCACATTCAGTATTAATTTTATACATTACTGAATAGTTATTGAATTGTCACGTGTCGAATCGCGATTATTCTAATAATGTTTTGTCTTCTAATAAATGAGTGGCTTCCGTTATTTGAATAGCCAACATTAATAACTAATGTTCTTTATTTCTACTTTATTATTCATACATTCACTCACATCAGGTACAATTTTAATGTTTGCAGTGAAAAGCAAAGCAAAACAGCTGAAAAATAGATAATTCCAGCAACGTAAGGGCTTCCCCAAAGTCTGCATACCATTTCAAAATAAAGCATTTCACAAATGATCCTTTATAGATATTTATGGTTTGTTTGGGATGATCTTTTAATATATCAAACAACTATTTCTGAGCAGTAATGCAACCTAACCAGTGAGTTCATGTATGATCCATCACACACACACACACACACACATCAGAGTCTGTATTTAAAGGTGACGTGTTGGCTATAGTCGTTTAAGTGGCTGTGGTGCAAAGGGAATCATTGCTTTGTGTCATACAGACAGGCAACAGAGAAGATAGCTCTGCAGAAACAGATGCAGAGACTGATGGACTCCAACAAGGCAGAGGGGACACCTTCAAGGTCACCCAGGTAACACGCACCTTGTTGGTGACTTTGCATTTCAAAGACTAAGGGCCTGATTTACCAAGATCTTAAATAAAAAGTGCTAAATTGGGTGTGCACACAAAACATTCCACTTTCACCTGTTGTAAAAACGGAGGAGACGATGCTTTTTAAAGTAGGGTTTGGAGCTAGCTAGCGCTCGTGTTCAAGCACATTAGCCAGCCTGACTCTCCACTTTTTCTTGACCAAAAAGTAAATAATTGTATTGATCAAATAGCAGAGATTTACACTTTTAGAAAGTGGACGAGTAAAATGTCATTGAAACCATCATTAGCCATTAGTTAAGTTAGTTATTGAGAATTTAATTTAAATCTCAGCCTAAGTCTGTTAAAAATATGGAAACTCTGTTCACTTCCTCCATTATTCTCTTACACTGAGCATTTACAATGAGCTCCTTAAATTCCATTTTTCACACTCCTGAAAAAACATCTTTGTTTTTTTCACCTCAGCTGTTTATGATGATTTTCGTCATGAAAACATTAATTTCCTTCCCAGCGTTTGTTTGACCTCAGTGGGCGGGGCCTCCGAACTAGGAACATTTGATTTTAAAGCACACTGAGGCTAAATATCTCTGTTGATTCTTCATACCTTTACTTTGAAAGTTCTGAAAACATTTGAAGTGAGAAAGTGACCAAGTAGAATATAAACATGTGCTGATTTGATCCATAAAACTCACGTAGACAGATTTAATTCACACAATTTCAGAGACCCTCCATTGTGCTACTGACTAAACTTCCAGCCCTACTAAGCCCTATTTAAAAAAGAGTAAAAAAAAAAATAATAATAGAAGACGAGAAGAGATGCTTTTATTTTGAAAAGGGGATGTTTGATCTTTAGATTGAAGCTGGTCACAGGACCATTTTACATTCAGCTCCCAATGCATCATGGGACGGTTGAGTATGACTAGTGTGCCTACCGTGCATACTTAAGAAATGTCCCCACATAGTATACATCCTGGTATTTCTCAGCTCCTCAATCTATTCATACTATCTAATGTGAATAAAACACCTCAGAGAAAGACTGAGATGATGCAGAATTGGAAATCTGATTGTAGAAGAGCTGAGCGTAAATGGAGAACAACAAATCTCTAAATTCATCTAGAACTGTACAAAATAAGTGTGTAAATTAAATGGTGCCTTGTTCAAAGCGAAGCAGCAATACTTTTCTGAAATTATTTGTGGAAACGTCAACAACTCTCACACATTGTTTTCTGTAATTGAAACTAGTTTTTAACTGCTGTAACATTGTCTATGTGGTGCCTTTGTACAAACTGAGTCTCACACAGGCTGTGTTTGTGTTTGTCTGTGAACTCCAGCTCCCATCAGCCCCCAGGGGAGGCGTGGCAGGAGCTGATGCTGACAGCAGAGGGAACCCTGGGGGACGGTCAGTGGATGGTCCGTCAGGGAGGGGCCCCTCCTGACTCTGTGCTGCACCAGCTTCTGGGAAAAGATGCCTCGGAGACGCTGAGTTTGAGGGAGAGGGCGCCCCCGGCTGCTCCGGGCAAAGAGGGCCCTGGGGCCCCCGGGGGCCGCCGACCAGGCCTGGTGGAGAGGAGGGAGCTCAAACTAGCCAGACTTAAACAAATCATGCAGCGATCTGTGAGTGAATCAGACACAGACCCACCAGAGGAAGGTAAAGTACCAGGAGCCGCGCCCTCAAACACTCTGCGACCTGATAGGCCGTGCCACCTGCCAATCACAGAGGAGGAACCCATGTCTAACCATCTACACCCGTTGATGAGCAAGCCCCTCCCCCCGCCCTCAGCAGAGAGGAAGCACACGTTTGCTCTGAGTGGATCAAAGTCCGTTGACAGCTTTAGTTTCAGAGACTCTGAAACTAATGTAGCCGAGGCTCCAGGTGACAAACAACCGGCAACTAGCCCCAAAAGCGCCCTGAAGTCTCCTTCGTCTCGCAGGAAAACATCCCAGAACCTCAAACTGAGGGTGACCTTTGACGAGCAGGTCCACAAGAGCTCCATCCATGAGGCGGAGCCATCCAAAGGTCAAAGGACGTCTACCGGGGGCTCAGAGCAAAGCAAGAGGCCGTTTGGAACATTCCGCTCCATCATGGAGAGTCTTAGCGGGAACGCTAATCACAACAACAACAACACGGACTCACCTGACAGAAGGTCAGAGAGTAAAGGCAGCCCAGGGGGAGGAGCCAAGAGCAAAAGCAAAACCACTAACGTTTAACCAGCTGGTACGTTCTGAAGGGGCGGGGCTTCCCAGAGCAAGAGGGTCATAGCACGGTCCAGAGCAAGGTTGGATAATTAATTACAATTATGACATAATCGTAATTGTAATTGGAAAAAAAATCTGTTGCTGTTGTAATCATAATTGAATTGAAATTTAATTCAGATAATTTACTTTGTAATTGGAAATTCTATAAAAACAAAACTATTAAACGCAAACTAATACCAATATTTTCATTGATTAGGAAGCCTCACAACATAACCAAGAGATGAGAAGCTAATTAGATGATACATTATATTTTAGTGTATTTTACAGCTGATTTAAGACATGGGTCAAAACATAATAGATGCTAACAGAAAGCTAACACAAGAGAAAGGTTAAAGGGGCAGTATTATGAATCAGTGACTTTAGAATGGTTTTGCTACAGTGATATACATTCCATACTTTAGCCTCATTCAGAGGGACAAAGCTTATGATTCCACATATTGTAAAAAGTCAGCTCCAAACGGGCCAGTTGGATTTTTGCCCCATTATGACATCATAAGAGGGCAAAGACTCCTCCTCCAACAATCCTGGCTCATCCTGCCCTACATAAGAATGTGAGCTCCTCCCTCTCAAACTACCTCACAGCTGAAACAGACGTAGCGAAGGCAGGTTAATATTACAGTTAATATTTTTACGTTCAGTATGTAGATAAAGTGAAGAGTAGCGTGAGCACTCACAATCAGTTTCACTTTTAGTATTCGTTATACCGCCTTGTATCGCCTTTATGGAATGATCTGACGTGTTTGTGACCCAATGCGATGCAGCGGTCGGACAAAACAATGGACTATCGTCTGTAATTTACTAGTTCTGTGGTCAGAGGAAGAGAAGGAAGTGACTGATAATGATTTACTGCTGCTGCTGTGATAAACATTCTCGCTACTTCAGAGTGTGTGTTTACGCCCACTCATGCATATGCATGAAAGCCCAAAAAACAGCCTGTTTTTATGAATGGTCTGAAAGTGACTTTTCAGAGGCTAAAACTGTAGGAAACAGGAGAGTTTTGGAATACTATGTTGTTGGAGTTTTTAGAACAAATGGAGATGGGTGAAAAATAGCATGATGCTGGACCTTTAAGTTTTATAGGGTTATAAAGTCACCTGGGACCAAACGCGACTCTCTAACCCTATAAAACGTAAACATCCAGTGTTATGCTTAGTCTGCTTCCCTGTTCAGAAACACTTCTTGCGACATACAACACGAGCCGTTAGGGTCTAGGCACTTGCTCAACATCCCCCTGGGTTGGATTTCAACCCCTGACCCTCTGATTACAAACCCAAAGGGTCTTTTTATCCTGATCGTACTCAATCCACTATATATTCTGAAAATGTAACTGAAAGAATCTGACCTCTGTAGCAGCCTCAGGCCTCTAATAACTCTGACCAATGCCTGCCATTCGGCCCGTGTGGAAACAACCAATGGGATGCCTTCATGTCTTTGTCCTGACCACGCCCCCTTCTGTCCCTCCCCTGTCTGGATTTTGCACCTTCAAGTTTGTGTGGGTGTGGCTTTGGATGGAGCACTGACAGGGGGGAGGAGCTTAGAGGAGATGCCACTTTCTATTCTTGCTAGCTCTTCAACAACAGACTTTAAAACAGACATGTTTGTTGGTGCTTTTTACTACATACAGTGTTTTTTATGGTATCTGTAGAAACATCTGCTGCAAAATGAACCACTCTTTATATAATTTATCTGATAAAAACACTCAAATGTTTGTAAACAAGACAAGCTAGCAATGTGCTATAATCATGTGCACCTCATTATGACACAGCATTTCCTCTATAATACCATGAAATGTGGTAATACTGGAAAACTTTCTGCTTTCAGAACTAACCATTGAATATACAGTATGTCTGAAAACAATCAGTGTGTGTGTAATGAAGTAGCAACAGTTCTAAACGACGCTGGTGTGAAAAGTCGTTCACCTGCCGACAATTAAGCCTTTTATCTTTTTAAAATCTTTTTCTCTTTTTCTGTTTGTTTTTTAGTTTATTTTTATTTTTTTTTACTCAACAAAACAAGCACGTTTGAAACAGTGAGAGGTTATTTAATGTTAGTTGACAAACTGATGTTAAAACCATTTTAGAGCCCTTGACTGTGACACTTAAACACCATCCATCCATCCATCCATCCATTCATCCATCCATCTTCTACTGCTCACCCATAGTCGCAGCATCCTTACCAGGGAGGCCCACTTGTTCTAGCTCAGAGACATCGTCCCTCCAGCGTGTCCTGGGTCTCCCTTGGGGTCTCCCTTGGGGTCTCCCTTGGGGTCTCCTCATCTGGACTCATTCAGGGCTGCTCTTTGTCACATTTAAACACATTCTCCAAAAACAAAGTATTCTATTCTATTATTATTGACTAGTCTGTGTCCAATCAGAGGGGGGGGGTCACCTGATTGGATGATCCTGACTTGTTTTTTTTTTTTATAAAGTTTGACCATTAGTATTATCAGTCTTTGTTTTTAAGTGAACACTTTTAGAAAAAAAAACTATTTATGTTTATTAAATCACAGGGTCTTTCACCACAACAGCAGAAGCAATATTTACCACTGTTTATATTTAATTAATTATCTGTTTGGTGGTTTTATGAACACTTGATTATTTTGCCCATTCAATTACTATGCAGGTGTGTGTGTGTGTGTGTGTGTGTGTGTGTGTGTGTGTGTGTGTGTGTGTGCGTGTGTGTGTGTGTGTTGCCCAATGCTGTCCACATGACATCATTCTTCATTGTAAAGCATGTTGAGTAAATGCTTTTATACACGTCAACACTTATTTAAACTGACAAACTCAAATAAACTTTATATTTACATTTTCATCCTTTCTCTGTACGTATTGTTATTTTTATAATGAGTGATAGAGACTACACACTAAACATACTATGGTGCAGGTCACTCTAAAACTTACTTTTGAATAGAAGAAACATCGTTTTTATTCCAATCTGAAATATATCTTAAATGGCACTAAGTTGGTATTTTCAGATATCTGGTAGGTCCAGACCACCCATAGGACTTCACAATTGCAACACAGAATCTGATCCGGGGTCTACGCTTCCCCCAAATAAAAGAACTGAACCAACCATTCAGTTTCTTAATTGTTTAATGATTAAATAACATGGGGATCATTTGAATTGGGTAAAGCAGACGCGGACGGACATTGATTTTCAAAAGTGAGATTGGGCCTAGCCATGGTATAGGAAGATTAGTCCATCTCTTCAGATCCTGTCTGATTTTGTCAAAGAGTGGGTTATAGTTGTAATATACCTAAGTAAGTAAATCCTGTGGGGGACCACTTAAATGGGAACAGATTATTGGGGCTATCAGGCTGCTGATGCAAGTTACCCAGAGGCTTCATCTCAGATTTGGTAAAATTTATTTTAGAACCAGAAAAGGTGGAAAACTGGTCAATAGTCTGAATTAAGTGAGGGACTGAAGGATTTTGCATAAATAATAAAACATCATCGGCATATAATGTAATATTGTGTGATTTCCTGCTAACATCCAATCCATTTATTAAGGGGTCTCACTTAATAGCCTGTGTCACTAAGATGCTGAGAACAAGTGTTAGTTAAATGCTAAAAACTAACTGAAAAACTGCCAAAGTAAATTTTCACAAAAACAAAATAATAACATGAGCAACAAAACTATCTCTTAGCTTTCTGTAGAGAAGAAGGTCCTCAAAAAGTATACATGAAATCTGATGTCTAAATTAGCAAAATAGATCTGACAATAATAGATCGTGAAGGATTAAAACATGACGATCTGCCCAAATCAAAGAGATCGTAGAACCATCTGTAATGCACGGTGCCATATGTCTGTGTGCTCATAAACAGAAGATCCAAAAGTTTGCTGTGAGTTGCTCCACAAGCAGCTCACGAGGTTGTTTACACACCTCTCACATACTGTAACCCCTTCAGGTCTTAAAGGGACCATGTCCTGAATGTGGTTTAAAAACTACTTTCAGCAACTCAAAACTGTCCTAAAAGAAGCAACAGTACAGAATTGAATCACACATTTCAGCCTTAATGAAGAAAAAAGTCAAAAGTGGCACAAAATGTTGATTTGTGCTGCTAGTGAATAATAAAAGGCTCTTTGTGGCATTTTTCTCCATGACACATTATTGTTTTTCTTATAAAACTATATAAAAAAAATAAAATAGGGTTCAAAAAACTGCTTAAGGTAGGATTGTATTAAAATGTGCTACATCAAAAACAAATCAAAATCACTAGACTGATGTACTTCCTTGTTAAGTAGCAAGTGCTGCTAATTCAACACTTTTATTAAAGGAAAAAATACTGTGTGAATAAATGAAATTGAAGTTTTGCATGTCAGGTTTTTTGTTCAATGTTAACTGTACTTGGAACCAGTTTGATAAATTGCTTGTATTTAGGGCCATATCGTCATCAGGCACTTCCGATAATATCGACCATCTCTAACGTTGTAGATATATAAGGTGATGGATGTGTGAGGGCCATTTTATTATCAGGCACCCCCCAGTTGTATTATTTTCGATATTATTCTGATATTTCATTTGTCTCACATATTATTTTGTTTGATATTTTGACATTTGAATTTATCATTCTGTTAGATATTCCTGTACAAGGGCACTGTGATATTTTAGTTGGTATATTAAACTGAATAAGGATAACACAGGCACTTTTGGGGCAGCACAGGGGTCCATGATGCCATGTGTAACTCAGTCGACTCAGAGACTATGGCTGCAGCTGATGGGTCAGCTCACAGAGGTGTGTGTTTAACTGAGCGTTAATCAGATTAATCACAGAATCTATGACAGCATTATTGATGATGAAGAAGAAGATGTTGCTATGAATTTTTTTAAGACACTATTAAACACAGTGGAGGAAAATAAAAAGAACACTTTAAATAATGAAAGTGAAGAAAATGCAGAGAACACAGCACAAGACATTCAGAAAACTATGAAAGAAGTGACTTTAGAAGATAAATATTCACAACTACAACAAAACAATCTTGCTCTGCAGGATGAAGTGAGAAAATAAACAGTGCACCTCAAAAACCATCTTCAGATCCACTAAGTGTGCAACCTGCAGCTGTGAACACACTTCCTGAAGTTTGTGGCCAGATTGGGGAAAAAGGACAGAAAGACAGACTCTGATGCACCAGATTGACAGAGGCCTGAGTAAGGGACACAGTGAGGCTGAAGTGATAAAGTCTATCAGCTCAGGTTTGAGTATTAGAGACATGTTAGAAATGAAAAGTGACCTCACCCTTCCCCAGTTAAAAACTATATTAAAAGGTCATTTTAAAGAGGACAGTTCAACAGATTAATACCACAGATTAGTGAACATGACACGAGACAGTCGTGAGTCACCTCAAAGAGAAGTTGAATCAGAGGAACAGTACAGCTCATACAAAAGAAATCCTAAAGATCTGTCGGTACTGGACCGTTAAGTGACCATATTAAGTTTCAGCTGAAGCAGTTTCTTGATGACCAGGGAGAGACAGATCACATACTTATTGACAAAATGAATGAAGCAGCTACTGTTGAGTCAGAAAGACAGTCCAAGAAAGGAAAAACACAAGCAGCAAAAGTAAAGTAAATGAGCTACAGACAGAAAAACAAAACAGTCAGAGTGGAGCTTAATCCAGCATAGGGATTCAAGATCACTAAGCACCTGTATCTAGCTTGAGAGATTCTGAGTTGTCTGAGAGTTGTCTGTTAAGTTGCTTAGAGAGGAGATGTTTAGCGGAGCATAAACTTTTTATTCAGAGGTTATTTACAAAATGTCAACAACGTTAGACTTGTCCATCCAGCCTTACATGTTCCAGTC
The DNA here is from genome assembly GCF_900634775.1 of Gouania willdenowi. Taxonomy (NCBI): domain Eukaryota; kingdom Metazoa; phylum Chordata; class Actinopteri; order Blenniiformes; family Gobiesocidae; genus Gouania; species Gouania willdenowi. The sequence continues at coordinate 41,949,205 of NC_041052.1, forward strand.
AGAGTCTGACCCAGTGGAGCGAGATGAAAATGAAGACGATGAACCTGCAGAACCCTAACAAGTGAGCTAACACAAGCACAGAGCTAACGCTAGTGCCAAGCTAACGTCACAAAATGCATTTTAATACAGTCTTTTCAAAGACAAAAACATCAAAATGAAATGACTAATGAAAACTTTAGACTTAAATTAAATCACGTAGGCCATATCATCAAGGATCTAAAACGAGCACACAGCGCTAACATATGAAGACGGTGCAACTGCTAATGCTAACAAAACAATGACAGGGACGTCTTATCATCACACTTTTTAGCGTTATTTACAGCTTACCGAAGTGCTCTGTTCATCGTCTCCAAAGATAGAAGGAATTGAACCCTCAATCAGACAAAGTCTTTCTGTAAATCCTTCTTTATACTGGTGGAGGTTGATGAAGCAGTCATCATTGAAGTGCTTCACACACACAAAAATGACCTTATCCACAGATGTGGTACATTTCTATAAAAAATAAAACTCAACCAGACACTTTGAAAAGGTTCTGATGCTGGGAGACGGTGTAATGAAGCGTGTGGGTTACTACATCCAACAACCCAACATTTTGACTTATCCTCTCGTAACTTCTGCATCCTGGAGCTTGGACTACAAAATAAAAGCCAGAAATAAAAATGGTGGATTGCTCGAAGTGTTGGGCCTGGAGTTGATGAACTAATTTGGCAGTTCTGCTGCAAATACTGTGACGTTATTGTTCAAAAAACGTAATAAAGAATAAAAAAATCGAAACAGATTGAAAAATATGATCAAAACAGAATATAAAGATATCAACGGAGCACCTGAAGAGATTAATTTGAACTTTTCTGTAATTCTAAACACTAAATATACAACAAAATGCATTTAAGGGCTAAAAAAGTGGAACTGGCATGATATGTCCCCTTTAAGATGTATAGAACTGCAGCACAAATAAAACAATTGTGTCTCTAGAGGAAATCCAAACAATCGAAATCATTCACGGAAATGCTGATCGATTTATACTGTATGTTGTTGATGAGGTGCATTATACTTTGTTTTTTTTAATGTAACACTGCTGAGGAATCCGGTTAACAAAGGTATTAAAACGCAGAGAAACCTTCCTAAAATGCCTAGCCATCATGGCTATGCTATCGGTTTTATTTTGTATTTTTTTCTTCATTTCATGATGTCACTTCCGGAGCTGGGCATGGAGGTTCTGCAGCTGGACCCTGTTGATTATTAGGCCTTGGCCGAACATTTCCTGTTTTTCATTCCTCTGACCAACATTATCAGACACTGACCTATTCAATCAGGGAATTTACAGTTTTTCTCGGTCACTTTGGTACATTTCTCCAACCATCCCCAACACAAAGTATATTTCTCAAAACAATTTATGTAAAATAGCAAACCACCACAGATCACCTGCAAAAGCAGAACTCGAGCTCAAAATCCATCAACTCTCAAAATTAAATAATTATATAAATGAACACGTTATTATTTTACTGATGTAAACTATGGCCAAAGTTTTGTTGTGAAGTGTAAGTTACACTTTAGAGACTGGAAAAGACTCACATTTATTATTTTACTGTAATGTGTTGACATACCATGTTATTGTGCTATAGAACACCTTAGGGAAACCTGTACGTGCAGGGCTGTTGACGAAATGTCTGAATGATTGATTGTTCTCCCAACATGTGGCTCCTCCTGTGGACCAGCCTCGACCGCTGTAAGTTCATTACTGAGAACGTGCTCCACCTGTGTGGCTCCTATCTTATCAGGAATGTCAATAGAGGGTTTTTCCCTACGTTACGTTCTGGGCATTAACCTGGATGCACGGCCATATTGGAGGCACCCAGAGGTAAACACTGCGATGGATAAATGTCCGAAACCATAGAAAAGCTCCTGAAAATACGTTCTAGATGCAAAGACATAGAGGGAAGAACTTGGAAAAGTTAGTTCATTGATGGTGCAGATCTATAGAAGTTAGATCAATGACGACCAGGAGAGTTTTCTGTCTATTACGTATCCTGATATGATCAACTACCTGGTTTTAACCCAATCTGGATCATCCTTTAGATAAAGGTCTGACCTTTGACCTGGAATACAATGAGAAATACAGCTCTACATTTTAGCTCTACATTTTAACATCTGTGTTGCTACTGTATCAGGCCACCACCATCTGAGCCACGGTGGCCAAAGAGTGGTTGATGTAATGCTTCACATATTTCACCTGGAAGCAATTTTACCAAAACAGAACAGATTTAGAAAAAACTTTAATAGAAATGTTGATAATATAGAAAAGAGCAGAGACACTACATGTTTGTTTGGTCACACTTTTATTTTAAGTTTTATATAAAAGACTGACATTATGCTGTCATTAGCATTAATAAGGTGTCATGATGGCTGTCATTAAGTGTCGTTCGCTAAATTATGACACCTTTGGAGCTATGTTGGCAAATTTTGGGTTAGGTGGAGGAATATAGTGGGTTTAGGTAGGGTTAGGGTAATGACTGCTTAAAGGTGCAGTCTGCAACTTTCAGATCCCTCTCTCCCCGCTGCCCTCTTGCACTGCCTCCAAACTTTCCAAACTCAGAGAAGCTAACAAGCTAACGTTAGCCAGACAGCAACATCACAGTAATATAACATGCTCTGTTAAAAGCATATTACTGCAGCGCTTCTCTCACTCAATGTTCACACACCTCAGCAGCAGCAGCAACAACACAGTGTCACTTACAGCAGCCACATGGAGGCTGCTAACAATTATAAATCAAACATAATGTAAATCAAGCAGCAGTAATTACCTTTCAAGCAGAAAAGTCACCAATTCCATCTTCTGTTCTTCCAGACCATACACTGTAAAAAAGACGGCGCTACAGTCCGGGAATGGGGCGGGGCCTGTGAGCAACAGCTGTCAGACAGTCCATCAAACACAATCCTGGCTCTGATTGGTTCTTTTTGCTCGGTCGCGGTGCATTCTGGCAATCTGCCAAAGGCAGGGGGCGGGGCTCAATGAGCCCGTTTTTTTCACACACACTACTAGTTTGATGTAAAGCTGTCCTTACATAGTGACAGCTTTAGTAAATCATCACGTCCCGGAACAAACGACAGGTGTTGTTCTGTCAGTAAAAACTGACTACATTGTTTTTAAAGCAAGTGTTGCTACTAAATGAGCCGATAATATCACGTGAACTCAACCAATTAACCTGAAAATGTTTAATAAAATATTAAATGAATCAGCGTTAAAGAAGTATGGACAATCACCCATTACGGAGCATTCGTCTCTCACTGTGAGTGACAGCTGTCGCAATCTGCCATGTTTCAGCACCAAGGACAGCGATAAATCACCGCTACATTAGCCACTCAGGTCGCTAAACCATTAGAACACAAATACAAAACATTTACACCCATAACATAAGGCCATAACTCATCTAAAAACAGGCAAAAAAAACTGCCATGGAAAACTTTGTATTCTCTGAACTTTTTTCCATATTTCCAGCCGAGGCGTCTTTCATAAACCTAGAGCAGCAGCTCATCTTAGCTCTGAACTGAGCCTCTGTGTTAATGTCTATATCAGAACTTTAACCTGAGTCGTCCTCTGTCCTGTCTGTTGGAGGCGGGTTCTCCTGTATTAGCATCATCGCTACAGATGCTGCTGCTAGCTACGCTAACTGCTGCTACTCATTACGCTAACTGCTGCTACTAGCTACGCTAACTGATGCTACTCGTTATGCTAACTGCTGCTAGCTCCACAAGCATGGAGTTCTTTACCTCAGGCTTAGCTTCACTAACCGGCTTAAAAATAACTCTTTAAATACAACTGCATTTATTTATTTTTTTGCCATTTTCTATTGTCTTCTAAGTCGACAGAGAAACTGTTTTGCACAAAATCACACTTTAGATGTAGCGTGGGGGTGTGGCTTGACTTTCCTCTCTCTTCCTCTCTCGCACTGTTTACATTCAATTTTGTGTTTCATTGAAATTTCCAGTGATTTCAACTCATTAAAAAACACAAATATAATACTTGAAAATTTCATCAAAACACCTAAAAGCAAAAAAAGGTGTTCTGGATTCAATCAAGTAGTGGTCAAAATGTGGGAGGTGCTAGATCTTGCTCCAGCAGGATCGGGAGCAAATTAAGCTCTGGGTACGAACAACACTTAATGACAGCCTTGTGTTTAAAACTTTACATAAAGTGTTAACAACTGTTTTTCATTGATGTACCAGAAACAATGACATTAAACAAGTAGTTTTGAGGATTTAATTTCTGACCTTAGAAATGTACCAAAGCTGATAGTTTTAAAGTTTTCTAAAGTAGAAATTGTCTCCTGAGCCTTAGGTTTGGATTAAAGGGCAGTGGTAGAACCCATCCTGGTCCAACAATAATGAACAATGTACCGTAAATACCAGGGACTCGTTACTGGTCCTGTTCGCTGGCCTATGAACACACGGACCAGGATGCATTATGGGTAACAGAACAAGCGAGGCACTATGGCTGCGTATGAATATTCCCTCCTATCTCCTTTCCTATCCACTTGTGAATGAGGTCATAGGGTTATGGAAAGTGTTCCTAAAGGAGTTAGGGAAAGGCCATCATGTTTGTTTTGACGATCAGACACACTTCCATTAGGTGATGTAATAATCTGACGGCCGTGAAGGTTAGTGACGTCTGCCGTGGTGAAAAAACTACAGATTTCCAAAAATTGACCATTAAAAATAAATTTCCAACACTTTCCACTGATATAATCTCAAATATTACAGGTTTGAATATAAATCAAAGGAAAAGAAGCTACCAGGTTATGAGGAACTAAAGGTAAACTAAAGAACGTCACATTGAGAATAGTTGATCACACTCACTAATATCAATCATGTTGAATAAAACATCATGTTGATTAAAATGTCTCTGATCTCTTTTTATGTCAGTTATAATCTGATAATATGTCTTACATATAATAAAATATGGGTTTTATATTATTAATTTAAAGTTGTTCATGTTATTTCTTTGGTAACTTACGTGATCTCATTCTCTTGTCAGTCATGGTGAGTTTCCATGAACACTCTGATGAGCGTGTCCCTTTAAATGTTGTCGCTGCAATGAATTGTGGGTCATCATTATGTGGTCTCCTTTGGTAAAGGATGCATCAGTGTTTCCTAGGCTAAAGGAGGTTATAAAGGAAGCATTGAGCCTCCTTTCCTTAGCTTTTAGAGAATTGGAACGCTTCTTATCATGGTCACCACTGAAACACTCAGGGCTAAGGAAAAGTGGATAGGAAAGGAGATAGGAGGGACTATTAGGACGCAGCCCCACAAAGTTCTGAAGGGAGTTGTTTGCTTCTCCGTTGATGTGGATGTTCCTCTGACACGTAGATACTAATGAAGCTTCGCTGCAGAACGTTTAGACCAATAGTTTGGGTTCCACTGGTTTATTTGTTTCAGATCTTTTCCTACATCTTGTTTCACGGCAGGATTATTTTCACTAAATTTCCTGGAATGTTTAAAGTTATGTTGGACATTTCTCTGGTGACTTCTTTATGAACCGTTAAAAACCAAGTTGTTTTTTCAACTTTTTATTTGTTGCCAAGTTGCCACGGAGACCTGATTCCACCCAGTCAGCCCCCCCTACAGGTCCCTGGACCCCACTTTTGACCACAGAGGGATAAAGATGAATGTCATTGGTGAACCAGTGCGTTGCTGCTAATTACCAGACAATAAATAACAAGGCGTGTATTTATTTTCTCACGCTTCAGTGGCATCAAAAACAGTCACTTAACGGGGCAGGATTTATGATGTTTGGAGAGCAAATGAGTCTTTGATGGTTCCCACGCAGGGAGGGGAGGGCCCCCTCCCCACAGACACTAATGGAGGGGTTTACACTAATGGCGTCCCTCAATCATCCCACGTAAATATGAAACATGAGGTCAGCAGCTGACAATTAGCAAAGCGGTGTTAGCGAGCGGACCCTGGATGTGAGAAAAGAAAAGCCATCAGTGGTTTCTATTTTCTTCTTTATCATCCTGCGTTCCATTATTCTTCTTTTCTTCCAGCGCTGAAAGGAGGGGGGTTGGTTCGGGGGTGGGGGGTGTTAAACTGTTGGGCTCCGGCAGAGTCATGTATAGATTTTTGTGTCTGTTGTTTTGCCTTATTTGTGATCCTCTTTTACTCAGTCAATCACATTTAATTGACACCACTGGGCTGTAGCAGAGGACTCGCTGTAGTAGTATATACTATAGTATACATGCTGGGATGGCAGGGCTTTAATGGGGGGGGGGGGGGGGGGGGTGATGGTGACAATGCCTCAACACTATTAATGACAGTGATGATGGATTCTAATAAATACAACCTTTGAAAGAAAGATAATTAGACAGGCTGATAAACACCATCTGTATTTCACTCATTAACATGAGCATCAGCATTAATGGGTCTCAGTCACAGCTGAGAGGAGTAAGTCGTACATTTACTGCTCATTGACCGTCCTCTCAGGAACATCTGGAACCACACAGACTATTGATGATGGAGATGAATGTCTATCAGAGGTGTAAAGAGTCCTGCTCTCCTACATCCATCATTAGGAACCTTAGAGTGTTTTTATTTATGAGTCCATGTCACTTGAGCACCATTCTAAAAAAAGCTTTTCTCAGTTTTGCAACATATCTAAGGTCAGATCTACAGTATGAAAAAAAATATCTAGAAATTCTTTATCCATGTTTTTGTCTCAGACTCTTCACATGACTCAACAACACGTTTAGTTTGTTCAAAACTCAGCTCTATTATAGAGGGTTTGCCCTTACAGGCTGTGACCCCGATGCACGGCCATATTGGAGGCACTCAGAGGTAAACACTGCGATGGATAAATGTCTGAAACCACAGAAAAGCTCCTGAAAATATGTTCTAGATGCAAAGACATAGAGGGAAGGACTTGGAAAAGTCAGAGTTTATTGATGGTGCAGATCTATACATGTTAGATCAATGACGACCAGGAGAGTTTTCTGTCTATTACGTATCCTGATATGATCAACTACCTGGTTTTAACCCAATCTGGATCATCCTTTAGATAAAGGTCTGACCTTTGACCTGGAATACAATGAGAAATACAGCTCTACATTTTAGCTCTACATTTTAACATCTGTGTTGATACTGTATCAGGTTATTAAATGTGATTATATTAAGTCAATAATGAATTATATTATTATCATTACACTATAAAATGAGTTCAGAGCTGCTGATATCAACAATTCACTAACCTGACAAGAAATGAGACGAACACATTCAGATGTTGTCCAGATGTTTTCCTCGTAGATCCTGGTTTAGCTTCGCTAACCACTAGCTCCTCCTTTCCTCTGATAACTGTTGACATTGTTCTCCCTGATTTGTTCTAACTTTTAACAGTTTATAAAACTCTGAATGTTTTTCACGGTCTGACTGATTGGTACAGTCAAAAACACGCTAATAATTCACCATTTCTGTTTTGTTTACCTGCTGAGTACCTCCAACATGGCGACTTCTGGTTTGATGACTCGGCGTAAAAACCCTCTATAAAAAGTCTACAATGGTTCCGTGTCTTGTACAGAGTTCATTATAAATCCTGTTTCAGAGTTTTCCAGCCCGACATGAACAGGTTTCTGATCAAACCTCAACGCTGGTCCTCAGACCAGAACCTCCTGATGGTCCCTCGTACATGTTTTAAAACTCATGATCAGTCATTTAAAGCTGGTTTTTGTCACAGATTGTGTTTTTGACTGCTGCACTTTTAAATTAGTTTTCATGCAGGTATTTAGTTCGATTTAGTTTTTGATTTATTATAGTTATTATTTATGATGTTACTCGTTCCCTGTTAGTTCGATAAGTTTAATGGGCGCAGGTAACGTGTGAAAATTCAGCTTTGTTCAAAGAGGAAATAAAACCACTGCATTGACATGACTAGGTTTATTAGTTTGGGTGTTTTTTTTTTTTCTCTTTATTTAAGTAGGGACAATACATATTAATGAACATTCAAAAAAAATGTAAATATGCCAGATTGTAGCCAACGGCTAATTTCCATCTGCTGTCCCTAGACAGGCTGATGTAATAAATGTTACACTTAACAATAAGACATGGAAGACACAAAACAATATATAAAAAGATTAAATACAGGACAGAGAAAAAACATAGGGATCATAGAATACAGTAACATTTCATGTAAATGGAACACTGGGACCATGAACAACTACACACAAGAGAAAAGACAGGATGCTGTGGGGCCAAGAAATGTACAGGGGAAAGAAAGCAGGTTCACTTCCACATAGTCAGGGTTGGTCAGTCACAGGAGTGCAACAATAAATTTACATTATCATAATAATTTATTTAAAGTGCCACTGTGCATTGCAAAGAGCCCTGAATTGCCTAATAAAATAAAAGAAATTAAAAAAATAAATAGTTATCATGATAAAAATATATATATATATATATTTAAAGTGCTACAGTGTATTGCACACAGCCCTAAGGTGCCTCTTTCTCCAATATCTGTACTTAAAGTGCAACAGTGCATTGCACGTAGCCCTAAGATGTACCATAAAAATATTAGTTCAAATCACTTGTGGTTACAAGTCTGTGTTGAGCTGAGCCACTCCTTTAAATGACTTTTAAAAGTGTTAAAGCTGTGGTTGGTAAACTGTTCCACTGAACGCTGCCTTTGTAGGACAAGACGTTTTGACCAAAGGTAGTTTTTCTCGCAGGCACCTGACAGTCACCCCTGCTTATGGCCCTAGTAGTCCTCGAGGTAGTTTTCATGTATTTAATGTAATTATTAAGAGGCGGTGGAGCCAACCCATGTAAGCTCTTATAAATAAAACTTACATTTTTGAATTTTATGAAGTTCTCAAAGCTCTTGAAGGAGAGTGTAGAGTCTAACAACACTCCTAAATATTTAAATTCCTTCACTAGTTGCAGTTCTTCATCTCCAAAATACACATTGGAGCAGGTAATATTGGAGGCCTTTTTATTAAAAAACATACAGACAGTTTTCTGTGTTTTTAACTGGAGACAGGAAGTGATGAGATAATTCTGAATGTGAGTTAATGTTAATGTTAGAGTTTTAGCTGCTTCCTCAGATGTTTTGGCACTTGTATAGATCACTGCATCGTCGGCATATAGTTGCATGTCCACAACCTTGCAAACATCTGGCAGATCATTAATGAAAAGTGAAAATAAAATGGGCCCAGGATGGATCCTTGGGGGACCCCTAGTGGACAATCCAAACAAGATGATGTCACTCCATTGACCATGGTGGCTTGTTTTCTATTTGACAAATATGATGTCATCTATTTTAAAGCTTGGTCAGAAAAATTAAAAGATTGCAACTTTGACAGGAGTATGATATGATTCACTACATCAAAAGCTTTTCTCAAATCTAAGAAAACTGCTCCTACATAACTGTTTTTATCCAAACTACTTTTTACTGTTTCTACAAACATTGCTATAGCAGATACAGTGAGTGATGTGCACGAAAGCCAAACTGCATGAGATGCAAAGGAGTTTGTTCATACATTAAATGTTCAGTTAACTGTTTTGCAACCCATTTCTCGAGGACCTTTGAAAACACTGGCAGTATGCTAATTAGTCTGTAGTTATTCATATTACTTTTATCACCTGCTTTATAAATAGGGGTAACTGTGGCCACCTTCCATGTATACGGTACAATGCAGTGCTTAATGGACAGATTAATCAAATGGGTAATTGGATATGCCAGCTCCATTTTATGAGTTTTAAGGAGGTCAACGTCAAAACCATAATAATCTTTAGCTTTGGAGTTTTTTATGATATTTATGATTTTTACAACATCTGCCTCATGAATTGGTTTTAATTTAAAGGTTTGACTGTTTGCTTCAGTGTCGTAGGATATTTCCGGTGTTTTGAAACATGCAGCTATTCTTCTGGTCACCCAGATTTAATTGAAGTTTTTAGTAGCTGATCTCTAGTTTTTATTAGATTCAAACAATTAGAGTTTAACCATGGGACAGAGTTCAATTTCTTCCTTTTAAACGTCATTGTTTTTGTGAAGGATCTATAAACTTCCTGAATTTCTTTAAGAAATATTTCAGAGCATGTTTCAATATCATCACATGAAGTTACATTGTCCCAGGTCAGATCATTTAAAGCTTTCCCAAAATGTTGTTGTTGGTTCTTGGGTATGCCAGTATTTTGATGTTTCCCTGAGTGGTTGTAAAGGAGTGATCAAAGCGTTGTTGAGTTAATTTATGGTCTGAAAGACCAATCAATAGATTATATGTTTTAGTGATCCTTTCCGGTTTATTTGTGAAAAGCAAATCTATTCTGGATGTTGAGTGATTAGTGATTCTGGTGGAGTTCTCAATTAACTGAGTAAGATTAAACTGATCGGTTATTAATTTCAAAATTTTCCTGTCTTTCTTGTCATCCCAGTTTATGTTGAAATCACCTAATAATATGATTTCTTTCTTATGATTACATGTATTTAGGAGATCTTTGAGTTGATCATAAAAATCATTTTTAGAAGTGAGTTTACGATAGAGACAAATTACAGTCAGTGACATTTCAGCAGAAAGAAAAATATTTACACCAACACATTCTAAACGTAATGTTATTGGCCATACAGTTTGACTACATTTGAACGTATTTTTGACATATAATAAAACTCCACCTCCTTTCCCTCGATCCCTGTCTTTTCTAAATGTATTAAAACCTGGTAACGTTACTGCTGAGTCTGGGGAAACACTATTTAGCCACGTCTCAGACAAGCCAAAAAAATCTAGATTTGAATTACATATCAGATGCTCTAATTGTTCACGTTTTGGTATCATACTATGTATATTTAGGTGCCCCCCAAGTAAACCACTTCTCTTATAGACTGGGTCCCAAACAATCCGAGCATGGTTAAAAGTACTAAATATTTTAGATGTTCTATGTTTTTTGAAAACTGGGTTTCTGTACCTAGTTGTTTTGGAGACAAGCTGAGGTTGAGTGTTTGTGTTCATGGCGGGGCAGTCCAGATGACTGTGCACCTGCCCGCTGCATTGCTTCATTCAGTGCGTTGTCACCGTATCTAGAGAGCACCCGGGCACCGTGCGCTCACCGGTGCAGAGACGGGTGAGTCGATGAACCCCACCAGCGATGGGAAAGATCCCGGTGTGGGCGCCTCCGGGTAAGCATCAAACACGCTGTAGATGGAAGTGGAGGGAACGCTGATACTTCTCCCAGGAGGCAGCAATGCCCTTAACATAAAGGGCAAAAATGTGGAACAAAAAGAGACAAAATGTAGGAAAAAAGGAAACAAGTAGTATTTATAGAATATTTGGATGAAAAGTGGCCAAACAATTTTTAAAAAAAGGACAAAAATTGGATAAAAGTGTAAAAAAGAACTTGCAAAATTGAAACAAAAAATAGGAAAAATGGGATATTAATTGTCAAAATGTAGTTAAAATCTGAAAAAAGTGTCAGAATAAAGGAAGTTAAAAGTTTTTTCCCTTTTAAGGTTTTCTAAGGGAATAATAATCAAAATTAAGACAAAGAGCCACATGTTGAGAATCACTGACTTAATAACAGCTTCTACATGGTTTCATCACTGATAATATAGTGATAATGTATTGATAATGTATTGTATTGGCTCAGGGGTTTCAAACTCATTTTAGTTCAGGGGCCAAATATAGACCAGTTTAATCTCAAGTGGGCCACAGATTATCTGTAGTAAAAATGAGCACTATTATCATTCATCTTCCCACGTATAATAATATTTAAAGTATGTAAGGCACTGACAATATCTAAGCAATAAGTGACAAGTATCAGTCCCAAGATCTACTCATAAATTTACTTTGTCACCAATTATTATTTAATTTGTGGAAAATCTTGGGTAATAATTTGAGGGAAACTGCAGTATTTTGGAAAAGATTGAGAGTATATAATACAGTTTGAGATTAAAAAAAGGCTGCCATCATGTAATATAGGCGTGGGAAAACTGTGAATGTGTGTATTTGGAGAGGCTGAAGATATCTACGGCTGAATACGTTGGTGATTTACACAACGAGTCAGGTTTTCACTGTCATCTTCATTTTCTCCTGCGGGCCGAATTGGAACTTTAAAGGGCCGGGTTTGGTCCCCGGGCCTTGAGTTTTGACACATATGCTATAGCTACTCAACTAAAATGCACAGACAGGCGCACCATGAACAGTTTGAACCTGAAACGTTGAATTAATCAGATTACAAATAAATACAGGGATGACAGGACAGGGTGGTTCTGTGTAAAGGAGGGTTTGTATGAGGGGTGGGGCTGCCACCCTAGTGCTTGTCAGGGTAATGACCTAACATGTTGGTGTAGATACACTGACCAGGTCCATCAGTTTATAGAGCGTCTCCAGCAGCTCCTCAGGCCTCTTCACATCCACAGAAGAAGGAAGAAGACTTCTCAGCTTCTGTCTCACACTGATGAGAGGACTTCTACTGCCACCTGCACACAAACCAGTCAGTGTGGTGTGAATCTGTTCAAGTGGCTACGGGGTAAGGCTACATCCAGTGCTTCATTTAATGTGTAAATCATCAGGTCCTGGCGTGTTGTTCCGACAGTAAGAGAGAGACAAAAATGTCAGGGAATAAAACTTTTTTTTTAAAACTCGATGAGCCAATAATATCACATGAACACAAACAACCAATAACCTAAATGTTTATTAAAAGAATCAGCGTTAGAGAAGCATCCGTCTCTGACTCTGAGTGACAGCTGTCACATCTGCCATGTTTCAACGCCACGGACAGCGCTACACCACAACACAAAAAACACACAAATACAAAATATTTACAATCTTTTACAACCATAAGGCCATAACTCCTCTGATGAATCAGCAGAAATGAAAATAATAATAATTTTTTTTTTTATTTGTAATGCCCGTTACATTTGGTACCAATCTCAAAGTGCTATTGTATGATTAAAACAACACAACACAACATATATTAAAAGACTAAAAGGAGGCGTTAACTGTTAAAAATGTGAGATTACCTTTTATTTGTCCAAAATAACCAAAAAACAGCCATGGAGAACTTTGTATCCCCGCAAATTTTTATGTATT